>NW_027141474.1:0-204626 GCF_036365525.1 Heterodontus francisci
TTCGGGGATTTGGGGTAGGGGATTTGGGGTAGGGGATTTGGGGTACGGGAGTGGTGGAGGACAGTGGGGAGGAATGTGAGGGAGGTTAGTGTGGGAGGGGAGTGGGGGAGTGGGGGAGGGGAGTGGGGGAGGGGAGTGGGGAGGGGGAGTGGGGGAGGGGAGTGGGGAGAAGTGTTGGAGAGGGTAGTGGGTTAGGGGAGTGAGGGAGGGGAGTTGAGGAGGGGTGTGGGGGAGTGGAGCGCAGTAGGGGAGTGCAGTAGGGGAGTGGCGTATTGGAGTGGGGGTAGGGGATTAGGTGAGGGGAGTGGGGAGGAGAGTTTGGGAGGAGAGTGGGGAGGAGAGTGGAGGAGGAGAGTGGGGGAGGGGAGTGGGGGAGGGGGAGTGCGGGAGGGGAGCGGGGGAGGGGAGTGCGGGTGGGGTTTGGGGGTGGTAGTGGGAGTGGGTGGTGTGGGGGAGGAGAGTGGGGGTGGGGAGGGGGGAGTTGAGTGGGGGAGTGGAGTGTGGGAGTGGAGTGGGGCAGTGGAGTGGGAGAGGGTTGTGCGGGAGGGTAGTTGGTGAGGGTAGTGGGGGATGGGAGTGGGGGATGGGAGTGCAGTAGGGGAATTGGGGCAGGGGATTTGGGGAGGGGAGTGTGGGAGGGGAGTGTGGTGGGGGATTTGGGGGAGGGCAGTGGGGAGGGGAGTGGGGGAGGGGAGTGGGAGTGGGGAGTAGGGGAGGGGTGTGGGGAGGAGTGTGGGGAAGAGTGCCTGGTAGGGGAGTTGAGTGGGGGAGGGGAGTTGGGGAGGGGAGTGGTGGAGGGGAGTGAGAAAGGGGAGTTAGGGGAGTTGAGGAGGGGTGTGGGGGAGGGGAGTTTGGGAGGGGAGTGGGGGAGGGGAGTGGGGGAGGGGAGTGGTGGAGGGGAGTGGGGGAGGGGAGTGAGGGGTGGGAGTGCAGTAGGGGAATTGGGGCAGGGGATTTGGGGAGGGGAGTGTGGGAGGGGAGTGTGGTGGGGGATTTGGGGGAGGGCAGTGGGGAGGGGGAGTGGGGGAGGGGAGTGGGAGTGGGGAGTAGGGGAGGGGTGTGGGGAGGAGTGTGGGGAAGAGTGCGTGGTAGGGGAGTTGAGTGGGGGAGGGGAGTGGGGGAGGGGTGTGGGGGAGGGGAGTGGTGGAGGGGAGTGGGGGAGGGGAGTGAGGGGTGGGGGAGTTGAGGCAGGGAGTGGGGCGAGGTGTGGGGGAGGGGTGTAGCCTCGAGGAAAGGGGTGCAGAGTGGGGTCGAGGTGTGGAGGAGGGGAGTTGGGGGGAGGGTGGGGGCGTGGGGGAGGGCGGGGGAGGTGGGGTTTGGGTAGTCAGGGAATGGATTGAGGGACAGGGAGTGGTTTAGGGGAGTGGTGTAGGTGAGTGGGGGTGGGGAGAGGTTATGGGAGCTTTGGAGGGGAGTGGGGTAGGGGAGTGGTGGGACTAGTGGGGGAGCAGAGTGGTGTAGTGGAGTGGAGTCGGGGAGGACTGTCAGGAGGTGGAGGGAAGGGGTGTTGGGGAGGGGAGTTGTGGAGGGGCGTGGGGTAGGCCATAGCGGTAGGGTAGTGGGCGAGGGGTGTGGAGGAGGGGGAGCGTGGGAGCGGAGTGGGGGAGCGGGGTGGGGGAACGGGGTGGGGGAGGGGAGTGTGGTAGGGGGTGTGGGGACGGGGGATGGGGAGTGGGGGAGTGGAGTGGGGGAGGGGTGTTGCAGAGAGGAGAGGTGAGGAGAGTGGGGTGGAGGTGTGGGGGAGGGGATTAGGGGAGGGGCATGGGGGTGGGGAGTGTGGTTGGGGTGTGGGGGTGGGGAGTGTGATCGGGTGAGTGGGGTCGGGTGAGTGGGGTCGGGTGAGTGCGGTCATGGAGTGGGGTGTGGAGTGCGGTCGGGGAGTGGGGTCGGGGAGTGGGGGTAGGGGTGTGTGGGGTATGGGAGTCGGGTAGCGGAGTGGGGGAGGGGAGTGTGGTACGGGTGTGGTGACGGGGGGTTGGGTAGGGGAGTTGGGTAGGGGAGTTGTGGAGGGGAGTGCGATATGCGAATGGAGTGGGGGCGGGGATTTGGGGGAGGGGATTTGGGGAGGGGATTTGGGGTAGGGGATTTGTGGAAGGGGATTTGGGGTAGGGGAGTGGGGGAGGGGTGTGGAGTATGGGAGTCGGGTAGCGGAGTGGGGGAGGGGAGTGTGGTAGGGGTGTGGTGACGGGGGGTTGGGTAGGGGAGTCGGGTAGGGGAGTTGTGGAGGGGAGTGCGGTCTGTGAATGGAGTGGGGGCGGGGATTTGGGGGAGGGGATTTGGGGGAGGGGATTTGGGGTAGGGGATTTGTGGAAGGGGATTTGGTGTAGGGGAGTGGGGGAGGGGTATGGAGGAGGGTAGTGGGGAGGACTGTGTGGAGGAGTATGGGGAGGAGTGTGGGGAGGTAAGTGTGGGGGAGGTTATTGGGGGAGGGGAGTGTGGTCGGGGTGTGTTGACGGGGGTTGGTTCGGGGAGTCGGGTAGGGGAGTTGTGGAGGGGAGTGCGGTATGCGAGTGGAGTGGGGGAGGGGATTTGGGGGAGGGGATTTGGGGGAGGGGATTTGGGGTAGGGATTTGGTGTAGGGGATTTGGGGGAGGGGATTTGGGGTCGGGGATTTGGGGTAGGGGATTTGGGGTAGGGGATTTAGGGGAGGGGAGTGGGGGAGGACAGTGGGGAGGAATGTGAGGGAGGTTAGTGTGGGAGGGGAGTGGGGGAGTGGGGGAGTGGGGGAGGGGAGTGGGGGAGGGGAGTGGGGAGGGGAGTGGGGAGGGGATTGGGGAGAAGTGTTGGAGAGGGTAGTGGGTTAGGGGAGTGAGGGAGGGGAGTTGAGGAGGGGTGTGGGGGAGTGGAGCGCAGTAGGGGAGTGCAGTAGGGGAGTGGCGTATTGGAGTGGGGTAGGGGATTAGGTGAGGGGAGTGGGGAGGAGAGTTTGGGAGGAGGGTGGGGAGGAGAGTGGAGGAGGAGAGTGGGGGAGGGGAGTGGGGGAGGGGTGTGAGTGAGGGGAGTGGGGGAGGGGAGTGGGGGTGGGGAGTGGGGGTGGGGAGTGGGGGTGGGGTGTGGGGGAGGAGAGTGGGGGTGGGGAGGGGGGAGTTGAGTGGGGGAGTGGAGTGGGGGAGTGGAGTGGGGCAGTGGAGTGGGCAGTGAAGTGGGAGAGGGTTGTGCGGGAGGGTAGTTGGGGAGGGTAGTGGGGGATGGGAGTGGGGGATGGGAGTGCAGTAGGGGAATTAGGGCAGGGGATTTGGGGGAGGGGAGTGTGGGAGGGGAGTGTGGTGGGGGATTTGGGGGAGGGCAGTGGGGAGGGGAGTGGGGAGGGGTGTGGGAGTGGGGAGTAGGGAGGGGTGTGGGGAGGAGTGTGGGGAAGAGTGCGTGGTAGGGGAGTTGAGTGGGGGAGGGGAGTTGGGGAGGGGAGTGGTGGAGGGGAGTGAGGAAGGGGAGTTAGGGGAGTTGAGGAGGGGTGTGGGGGAGGGGAGTTTGGGAGGGGAGTGGGGGAGGGGAGTGGGGGAGGGGAGTGGTGGAGGGGAGTCGGGGAGGGGAGTGTGGAGTGGGGGAGTTGAGGCAGGGAGTGGGGCGAGGTGTGGGGGAGGGGTGTTGCCTCGAGGAGAGGGGTGGAGAGTGGGGTCGAGGTGTGGAGGAGGGGAGTTGGGGAGGTGCGTGGGGGAGGCGAGTGGGGTTTGGGTAGTCAGGGAATGGATTGAGGGACAGGGAGTGGGTTAGGGGAGTGGTGTAGGTGAGTGGGGGTGGGGAGAGGTTATGGGAGTTTTGGAGGGGAGTGGGGTAGGGGAGTGGTGGGGCTAGTGGGGGAGCAGAGTGGTGTAGGGGAGTGGAGTAGGGGAGGACTGACAGGAGGTGGAGGGAAGGGGTGTTGGGGAGGGGAGTTGTGGAGGGGCGTGGGGTAGGCCATAGCGGTAGGGTAGTGGGCGAGGGGTGTGGGGGAGGGGGAGTGGGGGAGGGGAGTGGGTGAGGGGAGTGGGGGAGGGCGTCTGGTTGGGGAGTTTGGGAGGGAAGTGCGGTGGGGTAGTGGGGTAGGGGAGTGGAGGAGGGGGTGGGGGTGCAGAGTGGTGTCGGGGAGTGTGGTAGGGGTGGGCTGAAAGGAGGTGGAGGGAAGGGGAGTGGGGAGGGGATTTGGGTAGTGGGGCAGTGAGGAGATGGAGGGAAGGGGGTTGGAGAGGGAATGGGAGAGTGGAGTGGGGGAGGGGTGTGTGTTAGGTGAGTGGGGTAGGGGAGTGGGGGAATGGAGTGAGGTAGGGGTATGGGGAGGCGAGTGGGGGAAGGGAGTGGGGAGGCGAGTGGGGCAAGGTAGTGGGGGCGGTAACTGGGTGAGTGGAGTGAGGTCGGGCAGTGGGGGAGGGGAGTGTGTAGGGGAGTTGTGGAGTGGGGGAGGGGAGTTGTGGCGGGGAGAAGGGGAGGGCAGTGCGGTAGTGGAGTCGGGGAGCGTAGTTTGTAGGGGAGTGAGGGATGGGTGTTGGGGAGGTGAGTGGGGGAGTGGGGTGAGGGAGGGGATTGGGGACAGGGAGTGAGTTAGTGGAGTGGTGTAGGTGAGTGGTGTGGGGAGAGGGTACGGGAGTGGTGTAGGGGAGTGGAGTAGGGGAGGGATGCAAGGAGGTGGAGGGAAGGACAGTTGGGGAGGGGAGTTGGGGAGGGGCGTGGTGTAGGGCATGGTGGTAGGGGAGTTGGGGAGGGGAGAATAGTGGGGGATGGGAGTTGGGGAGGGCAGTTGGGGAGCAGAGTGGGAGAGGGGCGTGGGAGAGGGGCCTGGGGGAGGGGCGTGGGTGAGGGCGTCTGGTAGGGGAGTTTGGGAGGGATGTGCGGTGGGGTAGTGGGGTAGTGGAGTGGAGGAGGGGGTGGGGGTGCAGAGTGGTGTCGGGGAGTGTGGTCGGGGTGTGCTGTTCGGAGGTGGAGGGAAGGGGAGTGGGGAGGGGGGTTTGGTAGGGGGGCAGTGAGGAGATGGAGGGAAGGGGAGTGGGAGAGGGGATTGAGGTATGGGTATGGGGTGGGGAGTGAGGTAGGGGAATGGGGAGGGGAGTGGGGGAGGGACGTTTGGAGTGGAGTGGGGAGGGGAGTGGGGTAAGGTAGTGGGTGCGTTAACTAGGGGAGTGGAGTGAGGTAGGGCAGTGGGGGAGGGGAGTGGTGTATGGGTATGGGGTGGGGAGTGAGTTAGAAGAAAGGGGAGGGGTGTGGGGGAGGGAAGTGGGGGAGGGAAGTGGGGAGGGGAGTGGGGAGGGGAGTGGGGTAAGGTAGTGAGAGGGGTAACTGGTGGAGTGGAGTGAGGTCGGGCAGTGGGGGAGGGCAGTGGCGTAGGGGATCTGAGTAGTGGAGTGCAGTGAGGAGGTGGCGGGAAGGGGAGTGGGGTAGGGGAGTGGGGTAGGAGAGGTGGGTATGTGAGTATGGGAGGGGTGTGAGAGAGGAGATTGGCGATGGGACTGGGGTAGGGGAGTAGGGTAGGGTGTGGGGTAGGGGTGTGGGGTCGGGTTTGGGATAGGGGAGAGGGGTAGGGGTGTTGTGGAGGGGAGTGCGGTTGGGAGTGGGGGAGGGTAGTGGGGAGGGTAGTGGGGGACGGGAGTGTGGTGGAGTCGTGCAGTGAGGATGTGGAGGTAAGCGGAGTGGGGTAGCGGAGTGGACGAGGGGAGTTGGGAGGGGAGTGGGGAAGGTTAGTGTGGGAGGGGGGTGGGGGAGATTAGTGAGTGAGGGGAGTGGGTGAGGGGAGTTTGGGAGTGGGTAGGGGATTGGGGGAGGCAAGAGCGGGAGGGGAGTGAGGAGGGGAGTGGGGAGGCGAGTCGGGGAGGTTAGTGTGGGAGGTGAGTGGGGAGGGGCGTGGGGGAGCGTGTGGGGAAGGTTAGTGTGGGAGGTGAGTGAAGAGGGGAGTGGGGGAGGGGAGTGGGGAGGGGACTGGGGGAGGGGAGTGGGGAGGGGAGTGAGGAGGGGAGTGGGGGAGGGGAGTGGGGAGGGGAGTGGGGAGGGCAGTGCAGATGGGGAGGGCGGAGGGGAGTGGGGGAGGTTAGAGTTGGAGGGGAGTTGGAGGGGAGTGAGGGAGGGGAGTGTGGGAGGAGACTGGGTGAGGGGAGTTGGGGAGGGGAGTGGGGGAGGAGAGTGGGGGTCAGGGAGTGGGTTATGGAGTGGTGTAGGTGAGTGGGGTGGGGAGAGGGTATGGGAGGTTTGGAGGGGAGTAGGGTAGGGGAGTGGTGAGGCTAGTGGGGGATCAGAGTGGTGCAGGGGAGTGGAGTAGAGGAGGGCTGTAAGGAGGTGCAGGGAAGGGGAGTTGGGGAGGGGAGTGGGGGAGGGGAGTGAGCTTGGGGAGTGGGGGTGCAGAGTGGGGGTGCAGAGTGGGGGAGGGGAGTGGGGGAGGGGAGTAGGGGAGGGGAGTGGGGGAGGGGTGTGGGAGGGGGTTGGGGGAGGGGAGTGGGGGAGGGCGTCTGGTAGGGGAGTTTGGGAGGGAGGTGCGGTGGTGTAGTGGGGTAGGGGAGTGGAGGAGGGGGTGGGGGTGCAGTGTGGTGTCGGGAAGTGTGGTAGGGGTGGGCTGTAAGGAGGTGGAGGGAAGGGGAGTGGGGAGGGGAGTTGGGTAGGGGTGCAGTGAGGAGATGGAGGGAAGGGGAGTGGGAGAGGGGAATGGGATGGGGAGTGGAGTGGGGTAGGGTGTGTGTTAGGTGAGTGGGGTGGGGGAGTGGGGAGGGAAGTGGGGGCGGGAGTGGGGAGGGGATTGGGGAGGGGTGTGGGGAGGGGAGTGGGGTAAGGTAGTGGGGGTGGTAACTGGGGGAATGGAGCGAGGTAGGGCAGTGGGGGAGTGTCGTGGGAGTGGGGGAGGGCAGTGGCGTCGGGGAGTTGTGTACTGGAGTGCAGTGAGGAGGTGGAGGGAAGGGGAGTGGGGTAAGAGAGTGGGGTAGGAGAGGTGGGTAGGGGAGTATGAGAGGGGTGTGAGGTAGGGGATTGGCGACGGGACTGGGGTAGTGGAATGGGGTAGGGGAGTGGGGTAGGGGATGGGGTAGGGGAGTTATGTCAGGGAGTGGGAGAGGGAAGTGGTGTAGGTGAGTGGGGGTGGGGAGAGGGTAGGGGAGTTTTGGAGAGGAGCGGGGTAGGGGATTGGTGGGGCTAGTGGGGGATCAGAGTGTTGTAGGGGAGTGGAGTAGAGGAGGGCTGTAAGGAGGTGGAGGGAAGGGGAGTGGGGGAGGCGATTTGGTAAGGGGACTGGGGGAGGCGATTTGGTAATGGGACAGGGGGAGGCGATTTGGGGAGGGCAGAGGGGGAGGGGAGTGGGGGAGTGGAGGGGAGTGGGGGAGGGCGTCTGGTAGTGGAGTTTGGGAGTGATGTGCGGTGGGGTAGGGGAGTAGAGGAGGGGAGTGGGGGTGCAGAGTGGTGTCGTGGAGTCTGGTAGGGCTGTGCTGTCAGGAGGTGGAGGGAAGGGGAGTGGGGAGTGGAGTTGGGTCGGAGGGGAGTGGGAGAGGGGAATGGGGAGGGGAGTGGGGGAGAGGAGTGGGGGAGGGGAGTGGGGAGGGGAGTGGGGGATGGGAGTGGGGGAGGGGTGTGTGTTATGTGAGTGGGGGAGTGGAGTGAGGTAGGGGTATGGGGTGGGGAGTGAGGTAGGAGAATGTGGAGGGGAGTGGGGGAGGGAAGTGGGGAGGGGAGTGGGGAGGGGAGTGGTGAGGGGTGTGGGGTAGGGGAGGGCAGTGATGAGGTGGAGTGAAGGGGAGTAACGTGGGGAGTGGGGGAGGGCAGTGGCGTTGGGGAGTTGGGTAGGGGAGAGCAGTCAGGAGGAGAAGGAAGGGGAGAAGGGGTGGTGAGTGTGGGAGGGAAGTGAGTTAGGGGAGTGGGGTCGGGGAGTGGGAAAGTGGAGTGGGATAGGAGAGTGGGGTAGGAGAGTGGGGTACGGGAGCGCAGTGATGTGGTGGAGGTAAGGGGAGTGGGGGTGTGGAGTGGGGGAGGGGTGTAGTTTAGGGGAGTGGGGAATGGGAGTGGGGTAGGGGAGTGGGGTAGGGGAGTGGGATAGGGGAGTTGGGTAGGGGAGCGCAGGGTGGAGGTGGAGGGATGGGGAATCAGGGAGGGAAGTGGTGGAGGTATGTGGGTAGGGGATTGGGTACTGGAGTGCAGTGAGGAGGTCGAGGGAAGGGGAGTGGGGTAGGGGAGGGGGTTAGGAGAGGTGGGTAGGGAAGTGTGGGAGGGGAGTGAGGTAGGGGATTGGCAACGGGACTGGGGTAGTGGAATGGGGTAGGGGAGTGGGGTTGGGGTGTGGGGTAGGGGTGTGGGGTCGGGGTGTTGTGGAGGGGTGTGCGGTTGAGGAGTGGGGGAGGGTAGTGGAGGAGGGTATGTGTAGGATGGGAGTGCGGTAGAGTAGGGCAGTGAGGAGGTGGAGGTAAGCGGAGTTGGGTAGGGTGTGTGGTAGGGGAGTGGGCGAGGGGAGTTGGGAGGGTAGTGGGGGAGGTTAGTGTGTGAGGGGTGTGGGGGAGGGGAGTGGGGAGGGGAGTGGGCGAGGGGTGTGTGTTAGGTTAGTGGGGTAGCGGAGTGGGGTAGGGGAGTGGGTGAGGGGAGTGTGGTACGGGTGGGCAGTGAGGAGGTGCAGGGATGCGGAGTGGGGGAGGGGAGTGGGAGGGGCGTGGGGGAGGGGAGTGGGGGGTGGGGGAGGGGTGTTGTGGAGGACAGTGGCGGAGCAGATAGGGGGAGGGGCGTGTCGGAGCAGAGGGGAGTGGGGAGGGGTGTGGGGGAAGTTAGTGTGGGAGGGGGCGGGGGAGGTGAGTGAGGGAGGAGAGTGAGGGAGTAGAGTGTGGCATAGAGAGTGGCGGAGGGGAGTTGGGGAGCAGAGTGTGGGAGGAGAGTGGAGGAGGGGAGTGGGGGAGGGGAGTGGTGGAGGGGAGTGTGGAGGGGAGTGTGGAGGGGAGTGGGGGAGGGCAGTGGGGGAGGAGAGTGGGGGAGGAGAGTGGGGGAGGAGATTGCGGGAGGAGATTGGGGGAGGAGAGTGGGGGAGGAGAGTGGGGAGGGGAGTGGCGGAGGGGAGTGGTGGAGGGGAGTGGGGTAGGAGAGGGCAGTGGGGATTTGGAAGGAAGGGGAGTGGGATAGTGGAATGCGGAGTTGAGTGGGTGAGGGGTGTGTGTTAGGTTAGTGGGGTTGGGCAGTGGGGTAGGGGACTTAGGAAGGGAGTGAGGTAGGGGAATCGGTGAGGGGAGTAGAGTAGGTGAGTTGGGGACGAGAGTGGGGGAGGGGAGTGTGGTACGGGAGGGCATTGAGGAGGTGCAGGGATGCGGAGTGCTGGAAGGGGAGAGGGGCGTAGGGGAGGGGAATGGGGGAGGGGAGTGGGGGACGAGAGTGGGGGAGGAGAGTGGGGGAGGGGGTGGCGGAGGAGAGAGGGGGAGGGGAGTGTCGGAGGGGAGGGGAGTGGGGAGGTGTGGGGAGGTTAGGGTAGGAGGGCAAGGGGGAGGGGAGGTTGGGAGGTGAGTGAGGGAGTGGAGTGTGGGAGGAGGGTGGCGGAGGTGAGTTGGGGAGTAGAGTGTGGGAGGAGAGTGGTGGAGGGGAGTGGGGGAGGGGAGTGGTGGAGGGGAGTGTGGAGGGGAGTGTGGAGGGGAGTGGGGGAGGGGAGTGGGGGAGGAGAGTGGGGGAGGAGAGTGGCGGAGGGGGTGGGGGAGGAGAGTGGGGGAGGAGAGTGTGGGAGGGGTGGGGAGGAGAGTGGGGGAGGGGTGTGGGAGGGGAGTGGGGGAGGGGAGAGGGGGAGGTATGTTGTGGAGGAGAGTGGCGGAGGAGAGAGGAAGAGGGGAGTGTCGGAGGGGAGGGGAGTGGGGATGGTGTGGGGAGGTTAGTGTGGGAGGGGTGCGGGGGATGGGAGTTGGGGAGGTGAGTGAGGGAGTAGAGTGAGGGAGTAGAGTGGCGGAGTAGAGGGTGGGAGCAGAGTGTGGGAGGGGAAAGGGGCAGGGGAGTGGGGGAGGGTAGTGGGGGAGGGGTTTGGGGGAGGGGTGTGGGGGAGGGGAGTGGGCGAGGGGAGTGGGGGAGGGGAGTGGGGGAGGGGTGTTGGGGAGGGGAGTTGGGGAGGGGAGTTGGGGAGGGGAGTGGGGTAGGGGAGTGGGGTAGGGGAGTGGGGTAGGGGCGTGAGGGAGGGGCGTGAGGGAGGCGAGTGGGGGAGGGGATTGAGTGAGGGAAGTTGACGATGGGTGTGGGGGAGGGGTGTGGGGGAGGGGTGTGGGGGAGGGGTGTGTGCCAGGGGAGCGGAGTAGGGGAGTGGGGTAGGGGAGTTTGTGATGGGAGTGGGGGAGGGGAGTGGAGAAGGGGAGTGGTTTAGGGGAGTGGTGGAGGGGAATTGAGGCAGGGAGTGAAGGAGAGGAGTGGGGAAGGGGAGTTGCGGAGAGGAGAGGGGGAGTGGGGTGGAGGAGTGGGAGAGGGGCGTGAGGGAGGGTAGTGGGGGTGCGGAGTGGGTTAGCGTCGTGGGGTCGGGGAGTGGGGTAGGGGAGTGGGGGAACGAGTGGGATAGGGGAGTGTGGTATGGTGTGGTGATTTGGAGTGTGGTAAGGGAGTTGTGGAGGGGAGTGCGGTAGGGAGGTGGGCGAGTGGAGTGCGGTAGGGGAGTGCGTGAGGGTAGTGGGGGATGGGAGTATGGTAGGGGAGGGCAGTGAAGAGGTGCAGGGAAGCGCAGAGGTGGACTGGAGTGGGGGAGGGGAGTGTGGGAGTGGGTGGCTATGGGAGTGGTGTAGGGGATTGGGGGAGGGGAGTGGGGTAGTGGAGTTGGGTTGTGGAGCGCAGTGAGGAGGTGGAAGGAAGGGGAGTGGGTGACTGGAGTGGGGGAGGTGTGTGGGGTAGGGCAGTTGGGTTGTGGAGGGCAGTGAGGAGGTGGAGGGAAGGGGAGTGGGGGAGGGGTGTGAGGTAAGAGAGTTGGGGAGCGGAGTGGGGGATGGGAGTGTTGTCGGGGAGGGCTATGAGGAGGTACAGAGAAGCGGAGTGGTGGACGGGAGGGGAGTCGGGTAGTGGAGCGGGGGAGGGGAGTCGGTCTGGGAGTGGAGTGGGGGAGTGGAGCAGAGGAGGGGTGTGGGGGGAGGGGAGGTGTGGCGGGGATGTTGGGAGGGGGGTGGGGAGGGATGTGAGGGTGGTGAGTGGGGGAGGGGAGTGGGGGAAGGGTTCGGGGTGGGGAGCGGGGGTGGGGAGCTGGGGAGGGCAGAGCGGAAGGGGTGTGCGGGAGGGCAGTGCGGGAGGGGAGTGGGGGAGAGGGGGAGGTGATGGGGGAGGGGAATGGGGGAGGGGAGTGGGGGAGGGGAAGTGGTGAAGGAGAGTGGTGTAGGGGAGTGGCGTAGGGGAGTGGGGGAGGGGGAGTGGGGGAGGGGAGTGAGTTAGGGGAGTGGGAAAGTGCAGTGGGGGAGGGGAGTGCTGTCGGGGATTGGGGAGGGGAGTGGGGGAGGGGAGTTGGGGAGAGCAGTGGGGGAGGGGAGTGGGGGAGGGGTGTTGGGGAGGGGAGTTGACGAGGGGTGTGGGGAGGGGTGTGGGGGAGGGGAGCGGGTAAGGAAGTTGGGTAGGGGAGTGGGGGAGGGGAGTGGGGGAGTGGAGAGGGAGGGGGAAGGGGAGGCGGAAGGGGAGTGGTTTAGGGGAGTGGGGGAGGGGTGTGGGCGAGGGGTGTGTGTTATGTGAGTGGGGTAGGGGAGTGAGGTAGGGGAATCGGGGAGGGGAGTGGAGTAGGGGAGTTGGGGAGGAGAGTGGGGGAGGGGAGTGGGGTAGGGGAGTGGGTGAAGTGTGTGGGGTAGGGGAGTGGAGTGGGGGACGGGTGTGGGGGAGTGGAGTGAGTTAGGGGACTGGGGTAAGGGAGTGGGAAAGTGGAGCAGGGAGGGCAGTGGGGAGGGGAGTGATGAGGGGAGTGAGGAGGGGTGTGGGGGGAGGGGAGGTGTGGCGGGGATGTTGGGAGGGGGGGTGGGGAGGGATGTGAGGGTGGTTAGTGGGGGAGGGGAGTGGGGGAAGGGTTCGGGGGAGGGGAGCGGGAGTGGGGAGCTGGGGAGGGGAGAGCGGAAGGGGTGTGCGGGAGGGCAGTGCGGGAGGGGAGTGGGGCTGGGAGTGTGGTCGGGGAGGGCAGTGAAAAGGTGCAGGGAAGCGCAGAGGTGTACTGGAGTGGGGGGAGGGGAGTGTGTGATGGTGTGTCTAGGGGAGTGGGGAAGGGGAATGGGGGAGGGGAGTGGGGTAGTGGAGTTAGGGAGCGGAGTGAGTTAGGGGAGTGGGGTAGGGAAGTGGGAAAGTGGAGTGGGAGGAAGGGAGTGGGGGAAGGGGAGTTGGTGAGGGGAGATGGTGAGGGGAGATGGTGAGGGGAGATGGTGAGGGGAGATAGTGAGGGGAGCTGGGGAGGGGACCTGGGGAGGGGACATGGGGAGGGGACATGGGGAGGGGTCTTGGGGAGGGGACTTGGGGAGGGGACTTGGGGAGGGGACTTGGGGTTGAGGAGTGGGGTAGAGGACTGGGGTAGAGGAGTGGGGTAGGAGTTTTGCAGAGATGAGAGGGGGAGGAGAGAGGGGGAGGAGAGAGGGGGAGGAGAGAGGGGGAGGGGAGAGGGGGATGGGAGTGGGGGAGGGGAGAGGGAGAGGGGAGTGGAGTGGGAGAGGAGAGAGTGGGAGGGGAGAGGGGGAGGGGAGTGGGAGAGGGGAGTGGAGTGGGGGAGGGGAGAGGGAGAGGGGAGTGGAGTGGGGGAGGGGAGAGGGAGAGGGGAGTAGAGTGGGGGAGGAGAGTGGGTTAGGGGAGTGGAGTTGGGGAGGGGAGTGGAGTGGGGGAGGGGAGTGATGTAGGGGAGTGATGTACGGGAGTGATGGAGGGGAGAGGGGGATGTGTGCTGTAGGGGAGTTGGGGACTGGAGCACAGTGAGGATGTGGAGAGAAGTGGAGTGAGGGAGGGGTCTGGGGGAGCTGTTTGGGGTAGGGGAGTTGGGGACGGGAGTGCAGTGAGGAGGTGGAGGGAAGGGGAGTGGGGAAGGGGAGTGGGGTAGTGGAGTGGGGTAGTGGAGTGGGGCAGGGGTGTTGGGTAGGGGAGTGGGGTAGGGGTGTGGGGGAGGGGAGTGGGGGAGGGGAGTGGCGGAGGGTAGCGGGGGATGGTAGTTGGGGAAGGGAGTTGGGGAATGGGGAGGCGAGTTTTGGAGGGGAGTGTGATAGGGGAATAGGGAGGAGAGTGGGGTAGGGGAGAGATGCAGGGGTGTGGGGCAGGGGATTTGGGGGTGGGGTGTTTGGGAGTGGGGGAGGGAAGTTGGGGAGGGGAGTTGGGCAGGGGAGTTGGGGAGGGGACTGGGGGTGGGGACTGATGGAAGTGGGGGAGGGCAGTGAGGAGGTGTAGTGAAGGGGAGTGGCGTGGCGAGTGGGCAGGGCAGTGGCGTAGGGGAGTTGGGTAGGGGAGGGAAGTGTGGAGGAGAAGGAAGGGGAGTAGGGGAGGGGATTGGAGGACAGTGAGGAGGTGGAGGAAAAGGGAGTGGGGGAGGGGAGTGGGGGAGGGGAGTGGGAATGTGGAGTGGGGAGGGAGTTGGGAGGGGAGTGGGGGAGGGGGGATGGGAGAGGGGTAGGGGAGTTGGGTTGCGGAGTGGGGTAGGGGAATGGGGTACGGGTGTGGGGGAGGGGAGTGGGGGAGGGGAGTGGGGGAGGGGAGTGGGGTACGGGAGGGCAGTGAGGAGGTGCAGGGATACGGAGTGGTGGACAGGAGCGGGGGAGGGGGCGGGGGAGGGGGTGGGGGAGGGGAGCGGCGAAAGTGAGTGGGCGGAGAGGAGTTGGGGAGGGGATTTGGGGAGTGGAGTGGAAGAAGGGAGTTGTGGAGGGGAGTTGGTGAGGGGACTGGGGGTGGTGTTAGGGGGTGGGGAGTTGGGGAGGGGAGTGGGGTTGGGGACTGGTGGAAGTGGGGGAGGCCAGTGAGGAGGTGGAGTGAAGGGGAGTGGCGTGGGGAGTGGGCAGGGCAGTGTCGTAGGGGAGTTGGGTAGGGGAGGGCAGTGTGTAGGAGAAGGAAGGGGAGTAGGGGGGGATTGGAGGACAGTGAAGAGGTGAAGGAAAAGGGAGTGGGTGAGGGGAGTGGTGCAGGGGAGGGCAGTGAGGATTTGGAGGGAAGGGATGCGGGTAAGGGGAGTGGGGGAGGGGAGTGGGGGAGGGGGGAGGGGAGAGGGGTAGGGGAGTTGGGGAGTGGAGTGGGGTAGGGGTGTGAGGTAGGGGTGCGGGGGAGGGGAGTGGGGGATGGGAGTGGGGGAGTGAGTGGGGTACGGGAGCACAGTGAGGAGGTGCAGGGATACGGAGTGGTGGACAGGAGCGGGTGTGGGGTGTGGGGGAGGGGAATGGGGGAGGGGAGTTGTGGAGGGGAGTTGGGGAGAGGAGTGGGGTAGGGAGGTGGGGGAGGGGAGTGAGGGAGGGGTGTGAGGGATGGGAGTGAGGGAGGTGAGTTGACGAGGGGATTGAGGGAGGGGAGTGGGGGAGGGGAGTGGGGGAGGGGAGTGGGGGAGGGCTGTGGGGGAGGGGAGGGGGAAGGGGAGTGGTTTAGGGTGTGGGGGAGGGGAGTTGAGGCAGGGAGTGTGGGAGAGGAGTGGGGAAGGGGAGATGCGGAGAGGAGAGGCAGAGGGGAGTGGGGTGGAGGGGTGGGGGGAGGGCAGTGGGGGGAGGGGAGTGGGGGGAGGGGAGTGGGAGGGGAGTTGGGGAGGGGAGTGGGGTAGGGGGTGAGGAAGGGGAGTTGGGGAGTTGAGTGGGGGTGTTGAGTGGGGGAGTTGAAGGTGGGAAGGGAGTGTGGGAGGGGAGTGTGTAAGGAGATTGTGGAAGGGGAGTGTGGAAGGGGACTTGAGGTGGGGAGTTGGGGTGTGGAGTTGGGGAGGGTAGTTGGGGATGGTAGTTGGGGAGGGTAGTTGGGGAGGTTAGTGGGGTAGGGGAGTGAGGAAGGGGAGTGTGGAAGGGGAGTGTGGAAGGGGAGTTGGGGTGGGGAGTTGGGGAGGGTAGTTGGGGAGGGTAGTTGGGGATGGTAGTGGGGTAGGGGAGTGAGGGAGGGGAGTGGGGGATGGGAGTGGGGGAGGGGAGTGAGGGAGGGGAGTGAGGGAGGGGAGTGTGGGAGGGGTGTGGGGGAGGGGTGTGGGAGAGGGGAGTGGAGTAGGGGTGTGGGGTAGGGGAGATGGTTAGGGGAGTGGGGGCGGGGAGTGGGGGAGGAGAGTGGGGGAGGAGAGTGGGGGAGGAGAGTGGGCGAGGAGACTGGGGGTGGAGAGTGGGGGACGAGAGTGGGGTACGGGTGCTGGGTAGGGGTGTGGGGTCGGGGTGTGGAGTCTGGGTGTGGGGTCGAGGTGTGGGGTAGGGGTGCTGGGTAGGCGTGTGGGGTCGGCGTGTGGGGACGGGGTGTGGGGTCGGGGTGTGGGGTCGGGGAGTGGGGTAGTGGAGTTGGGGTGCGGAGTGAGTTAGGGGAGTGGGGTAGGGAAGTGGGAAAGTGGAGTGGGATCGGGGAGTTGGATAGGGGAGTGGGATCGGGGAGTGGGTTAGGGAAGCGCAGTGAGGAGGTGGAGGGAAGGGGAGTGGGATAGGGGAGTGGGGGAGGTGTGTGGGGTAGGGCAGTTGGGTTGTGGAGGGCAGTGAGGAGGTGGAGGGAAGGGGATTGGGGGAGGGGTGTGAGGTAGGAGGGTTGGGGAGCGGAGTGGGGGATGGGAGTGTTGTGGGGGAGGGCTATGAGGAGGTACAGGGAAGCGGAGTGGTGGACGGGAGGGGAGTCGGGTAGTGGAGAGGGGCAGGGAAGAGGGGGAGGGGAGTCGGGGATGGGATTGGGGGAGGAGAGTTGGGAGGGGAGTCGGTCTGGGAGTGGAGTGGGGGAGTGGAGTGGGGGCGTTCAGTGGGGGCGTGAAGTGGGGAGGGATGTGAGGGTGGTTAGTGGGGGAGGGGAGTGGGGGAGGGGTGCGGGGGAGGGCAGAGCGGAAGGGGTGCGCGGGAGGGGAGTGCGGGAGGGGAGTGGGAGGAGGGGAGTGGGGGAAAGGGAGTTGGTGAGGGCAAGATGGTGAGGGGAGATGGTGAGGGGAGATGGTGAGGGTAGATAGTGCCGGGAGTTGGGGAGGGGAGCTGGGGAGGGGACCTGGGGAGGGGACATGGGGAGGGGACATGGGGAGGGGACATGGGGAGGGGTCTTGGGGAGGGGACTTGGGGAGGTGACTTGGGGAGGGGACTTGGGGAGGGGACTTGGGGTAGAGGAGTGGGCTAGAGGAGTGGGGTAGAGGATTGGGGTAGAGGAGTGGGGAAGGAGTTTTGCAGAGATGAGAGGGGGTGGGGAGTGGGGGAGGGGAGTGGAGTGGAGGAGGGGTGTGATGTAGGGGAGTGATGTAGGGGAGTGATGTAGGGGAGTGGGGGATGTGTAGTGTAGGGGAGCTGTGGACTTGAGCACAGTGAGGATGTGGAGTGAAGTGGAGTGAGGGAGCGGCCTGGGGGAGGTGTTTGGGTTAGGGGAGTTGGGACCGGAGTGCATTAAGGAGGTGGAGGGAAGGGGAGTGGGGAAGGGGAGTGGGGTAGGAGAGGTGACTAGGGGAGTATGGGAGGGGAGTGAGGTAGGTAATTGGGGACTGGAGTGGGGTAGTGGAGTGGGGTAGTGGAGTGGGGTAGTGGAGTGGGGCAGGGGTGTGGGGCAGGGGTGTCGGGTAGGGGTGTGGGGGAGGGGAGTGGCGGAGGGTAGCGGGGGATGGGATGGGAGGGGAGTTGGGGATTGGGGGAGAGGAGTTTTGGAGGGGAGTGTGATAGGGGAATTGGGAGGAGAGTGGGTTAGGGGAGAGGTGCAGGGGTGTGGGGGAGGGGATTTGGGGCTGGGGTGTTTGGGAGTGGGGGAGGGGAGTGGGGGAGGGGAGTGTGTGAGGGGAGTGGGTGAGGGGAGAGGGGGAGGGGATTTGGGGAGGGGAGTTGGGGAGGGGAGTGGGGTTGGGGACTGGTGGAAGTGGGGAAGGGCAGTGAGGAGGTGGAGTGAAGGGGAGTGGCGTGGGGAGTGGGCAGGGCAGTGGCGTAGGGGAGTTGGGTAGGGGAGGGCAGTGTGGAGGAGAATGAAGGGGAGTTGGGGAGGGGATAGGAGGACAGTGAGGAGGTGGAGGAAAAGGGAGTGGGGAGGGGAGTGGTGTAGGGGAGGGCAGTGAGGATTGGAGGGAAGGGATGTGGGTAAGGGGAGTGGTTTCGGGTAGTGGGAAAGTGGAGTGGGGAAGGGGAGTGGGGACGGGGAGTGGGGGAGTGGAGTGGGGGAGGGGGAGGGGAGAGAGGTAGGGGAGTTGGGGATCAGAGTGGGGTAGGGGTGTGGGGTAGGGGTGTGGGGGAGGGGAGTGTGGGAGGGGAGTGGGGAGGGGAGTGGGGAGGGGAGTGGGGTATGGGAGTGGGGTACGGGAGGGCAGTGAGGAGGTGCAGGGATACGGAGTGGTGGACGGGAGCAGGGGAGGGGTGTGGGGGAGGGGAGCGGGGGAAGTGAGTGGTCGGAGAGGAGTTGGGGGAGAGGATTTGGGGAGTGGAGTGGGAGAGGGGAGTGGGCTAGGGGAGTGGTGGAGGGGAGTGGGGAGGGGAGTTGGGGAGGGGAGTTGGGAAGGGGAGTTGGGGAGGGGAGTTGGGGAGGGGAGTGGGGTAGGGAAGTTGGGGAGGGGAGTGGGATAGGGAAGTGGGGGAGGGGAGTGAGGGATGGGAGTGAGGGAGGGGAGTTGACGAGGGGATTGAGGGAGGGGAGTGGTTTAGGGGAGTGGGGGAGGGGAGCTGAGGCAGGGAGTGTGGGAGAGGAGTGGGGAAGGGGAGATGCGGTGAGGAGAGACAGAGGGGAGTGGGGTGGAGGAGTGGGGGGAGGGGAGTGGGAGAGGGGAGTGGGGGATGGGAGTGGGGGAGGGGAGTAGGGGGAGGGGAGTTGGGGGGGAGTTGGGGACGGTAGTCGGGTAGGGGAGTTGGGGAGTTGAGTGGGGGAGTTGAGTGGGGGGAGTTGAGTGTGGGAGGGAAATGTGGGAGGGGAGTGTAGGAGGGGATTGTGGAAGGGGAGTGTGGAAGGGGAGTGTGGAAGGGGAGTTGGGGTGGGGAGTTGGGGTGGGGAGTTGGGGAGGGGAGCTGGGGAGGGTAGTTGGGGAGGGTAGTTGGGGAGGTTAGTGGGGGAGGGTAGTGAGGGAGGGGAGTGTGGAAGGGGAGTGGTGGAGGGGAGTGCGGTCGTGGAGTGCGGTAGGGGAGTGCGGTAGGGGAGTGCGGTAGGGGAGTGGGGGTGTGGAGTGGGGTTGGGGATTGGGGGAGTGTACTGGGGATGGGAGTGTGGTTGGGCAGGGCAGTGAAGAGGTGGAGGGAAGCTGAGTGGTGGAGGGGAGTGGTTGAGGTGATTGGAGGAGGGGGGTGTGGTAAGGGAGTGAGTTAGGGGAGTGGGGTAGGAGAATGGGGTAGGGGATGGGGTCAGGGAGTTTGGGAGGGGAGTGGGGAGGAGAGATAGGCCGGGGAGTGGGGGAGGGAAGTTGGGAGGATTTGGGGAGGGGAGTGGGGAAAGGAAGTGAGGCAGGGGAGTTGGGGAGGGGAGTGGGGGATGTGAGTGGTGGAGGGGAGTGGGGTATGGCAGTTTGTGAGGGGAGTTGCGGGGGAGCTGTGGAGGGGAGTGGGATAGGGGAATTGGGGAGGGGACTTGGTGAGGGAGTGGTGTAGAGGAGTGTGCGATGGAAGTGGGGTGGGGAGTGGGATAGGGGAGTCGGGGATGGGAGTTGGGGAGGGGAGTAGGGGACAGGGCGTGGGGTAGGGGAGTGATGTTGGGAAGTGGGGGAGGCGAGTGGGGGATGGGAGTGTGGTAGGGGAGTGGGAATGGGATAGTGGAGTGGGGTAGGGGCGTTGGGTATTGGAGGGCAGTGAGGAGGTGGAGAGAAGGTGAGTGCGGGATGGGGTGGGGTAGGAGAGGTGGGTAGGGGTGTGGGGGAGGGGAGTGAGGTAGGGGAGAGGGGAGGGGTGTGGAGGAGGGGAATGGGGTAGGGGAGTGGGGTAGGGGAGTTGTGGAGGGGAGTGCAGTAGGGGAGTGCGGTAGGGGAGTAGGGTCGGGGAGTGGCGTAGGGGAGTGTGGTAGGGGAGTGGGGTAGGGTAGTGGGGTAGGGGAGTTGTGGAGGGCACTGCGGTCGGGGTGTGGGGTCGGGGTGTGGGGCAGGGGAGTGGGGGAGGGTAGTGGAGGATGGGATTGTCTTAGGTTTGGGCAGTGAAGAGGTGGAGGGAAGCGGAGTGGGGGAGGGGATTGGTGGTGGGGTGTGGTAAGGGAGTGGGTTCAGCGAATGGGGTAGGGGAGTGTGGTAGGGGAATGGAGGCATTGAGAGGGGAGTGGAGTGGGGAAGGGGAGTGGGGTAGGGGAGTGGCAGCAGGAATGGGGTAGGGGCGTGGGGGAGGGAAGTGAGCTGGGGAGTGTGGGAGGGTAGTGTGGGAGGGGAGGGAGGAGGGGGAGTAGGGGAGCGGAGTTGGGGAGGGGAGTGTGGAGGGGAGTGGGGGAGCGGATTGGCGGAGGGGATTGGCGGAGGGGAGTGGGGGAGGGGAGTGGGGGAGGGGCGATAGTGATGGAATTGGGGAGTGGAGCGGTTGAGGGGAGTTGGGGAGGGGAGTGGGGGAGGGGAGTGGGGGAGGGTTGTTGGGTAGGAGAGTGAGGGAGGGCAGTGGGGGAAGCAGTGGGATAGGGGAGTGTTGTGGGAGTGGGGTTGGGGAGTGGGGGAAGGGAATGAAGGAGGGAAGTTGGGAGGGGAGTGGGGAAGGGGAGTGGGCGAGGGGTGGCTGGGTGGGATGTGGGGTATGGGAGTGAGGGAGGGGTGTTAGGGGGTAGTGCTGTCGGGAAATGGTGCATGGGAGTGGGGGATGGGATTTGGGGAACAAAGTGATGAGCTCACAGGAGGAGAAGGTGCAAGAGGAGTTGTGGGGGGAGAGAGAGAGCAAAATGTGATAGGGGCGATTTGGCTAGGGTGGAATTTTAACACCTGACAGAGAACACAGATTAATATTAACACACTCACTGACACACTGTGTACATCATGACCCACAGTCAGATACACCCGGTGAAGTGTAAAACACCCCCACTGTCCTCAGCAATATTAACACACTGACAGAGAACACAGATTAATATTAACACACTCACTGACACACTGTGTATATCATGACCCACAGTCAGATAAACCCTGTGAAGTGTAAAACACCCCCACTGTCCTCAGGAATATTAACACACTGACAGAGAACACAGATTAATATTAACACACTCACTGACACACTGTGTATATCATGACCCACAGCCAGATACACCCTGTGAAGTGTAAAACATGCCCACTGTCCTCAGGAATATTAACACCTGACAGAGAACACAGATTAATATTAACACACTCACTGACACACTGTGTATATCATGACCCACAGTCAGATACACCCTGTGAAGTGTAAAACACCCCCACTGTCCTCAGCAATATTAACACACTGACAGAGAACACAGATTAATATTAACACACTCACTGACACACTGTGTATATCATGACCCACAGTCAGATACACCCTGTGAAGTGTAATACATCCACACTGTCCTCAGGAATATTAACACACTGAAAGAGAACACAGATTAATATTAACACACTCACTGACACACTGTGTATATCATGACCCACAGTCAGATAAACCCTGTGAAGTGTAAAGCACCCCCCACTGTCCTCAGGAATATTAAGACACTGACAGAGAACACAGATTAATATTAACACACTCACTGACACACTGTGTGTATCATGACCCACAGTCAGATACACAATGTGAGGTGTAAAACACCCCCACTGTCCTCAGCAATATTAACACACTGACAGAGAACACAGATTAATATTAACACACTCACTGACACACTGTGTACATCATGACCCACAGCCAGATACACCCTGTGAAGTGTAAAACATTCCCACTGTCCTCAGGAATATTAACACACTGACAGAGAACACAGATTAATATTAACACACTCACTGACACACTGTGTTTATCATGACCCACAGTCAGATAAACCCTGTGAAGTGTAAAACACCCCCACTGTCCTCAGGAATATTAACACACTGACAGAGAACACAGATTAATATTAACACACTCACTGACACACTGTGTGTATCATGACCCACAGTCAGTTACACCCTGTGAGGTGTAAAACACCCCCACTGTCCTCAGTAATATTAACACATTGACAGAGAACACAGATTAATATTAACACACTCACTGACACACTGTGTACATCATGACCCACAGCCAGATACACCCTGTGAAGTGTAAAACATTCCCACTGTCCTCAGGAATATTAACACACTGACAGAGAACACAGATTAATATTAACACACTCACTGACACACTGTGTTTATCATGACCCACAGTCAGATAAACCCTGTGAAGTGTAAAACACCCCCACTGTCCTCAGGAATATTAACACACTGACAGAGAACACAGATTAATATTAACACACTCACTGACACACTGTGTACATCATGACCCAGAGTCAGATACACCCTGTGAAGTGTAAAACACCCCCGCTGCCCTCAGGAATATTAACACACTGACAGAGAACACAGATTAATATTAACACACTCACTGACACACTGTGTATATCATGACCCACTGTCAGATAGACCCGGTGAAGTGTAAAACACCCCCACTGTCCTCAGGAATATTAACACACTGACAGAGAACACAGATTAATATTAGCACACTCACTGACACACTGTGTCCATCGTGACCCACAGTCAGATAAACCCGGTGAAGTGTAAAACACCCCCACTGTCCTCAGGAATATTAACACTCTGACAGAGAACACAGATTAATATTAACACACTCACTGACACACTGTGTACATCATGACCCACTGTCAGATACACCCGGTGAAGTGTAAAACACCCCCACTGTCCTAAGGAATATTAACACACTGACAGAGAACACAGATTAATATTAACACACTCACTGACACACTGTGTACATCATGACCCACAGTCAGATACACCCTGTGAAGTGTAAAACACCCCCACTGTCCTCAGTAATATTAACGCACTGACAGAGAACACAGATTAATATTAACACGCTCACTCTGGCAGTGCCATCGACATTTATAAGTGCAAAGTAATAGAAACGTTTAACACACCATTCACTTACAATGCCCTGGACCTTTTTAGCATGCTTGACTATTGGAATGCAAAGGCCTATTGCAGTGTAATTGTACCTCGCAGTACAGGAACCTCTGACAGGGTAATAGTACCTCGCAGTACAGGAACCTCTGACCGGGTAATTGTACCTCGCAGTGCAGGAACCTCTGACAGGATAATTGTACCTAGCAGTGCAGGAACCTCTGACAGGGTAATTGTACCTCGCAGTACAGGAACCTCTGACAGGGTAATTGTACCTCGCAGTGCAGGAACCTCTGACAGGGTAATTGTCCCTCGCAGTGCAGGAAACTCCAGCAGCACAATAGCATCTTGCAATGCAGAGGCCTTTCCTGTGCATTTGCCCATGTAATGCAATGGGACTTGCTATGTAAAATCCAATTGTAATGCAAATTTCCCATGCAGTGCTGCAGCCCCTTGTAGTACAAAAAGCACCTTGAGATGACATAGAATGTTGCAATGCAACAAGCATTTGAAATCCCATTGAAGATATGGTGCACTAGACCCTTACAATGCAACACAAAAACTTGTAGTACAATAGCCTTTGCAGTACAACATCCACTAACAAAGCAATAGCCCCATGCAGTGCAATCTCCACTCACAGTGCAAAAACAACATGCAATGTAATAGTCTCTAAGAGTGACATAGCAATAACGTGAAGAAATGCTATAGCCTTTTGAACACAACAGACCATGACAATTCAATAGCCTCTTGCAGTGCAAAAGCTCTCAGTGCAATAGACCCTGACAATGTATTTTCCCCTTACAGTGCAACAGTTCTATGCTTTGCATAACATGCTTATGGTACAAAAGCCAGGTGCAGTCCAAGAGCAAATTGCCTTTTGATACCCTATTGAAATATAATATCCTCTCACAATGGAAACCATCTCGCAATACAAAATTTCCCTGCAGTGCAAAAGCTATTTGTTTTGCAATTGTGACTTTCAATACAATAGGCACTTGCCATGTAACATCCAGTTGCAATGTAATGGAACCATTAGTGTGCATGATCCTTGTATTGCAATAGCCTCTTGCAGTGCAATAGCAGCTTGCAATGCAGGGACCTTTGGTAGTGCAATAACTCCTTCCAATGCAAAGGTCTTTGAGTTTGTAATGGAGCGTGGTGTGCAACATCCACTTGCAATGAAAATGCAAAGGCACCTTGCAATACAAGAACTATTTGCAGAGCAAAAACTCCAGCAATGCAACACGCATTTCATTGCAATAGCGCTTGCAGTCCAACAGTCCCTCCCTTGCAGACTATTATCCTTGCAATGTCAGAGCCCCTTTCAATGCAATGGCCCCTTTCAATACAACATCCACATGCAACGCAAGAAAACCAAGAATGTTTGGCAATGCACTGCAACAACCACTTGCAATGCAATAGGGCTAAGTCATGCAATCGCCCATTGATAACATTGCACACTGGCAAAGTAATGGACTTTTACAGAGCAATAGCTCATCGGGGTGCAATTGCCCTTTGCAATGCAATAACCTGAAGCAGTACATTGGGGGCTTACAATACAGTATCCATAATTAATACAATAACACTTTGCATTACAATGGCCTCTTACACTGTAATATCTTCTTGTAGTGCGAACACTCTTGCAGTTCAATAGCTACGTGCTGGAAAGCAGAAGCCTCTTGCAAAGAAATACCCTTTGTAATTCAATCACCTCTTGCACGGTGACAGCACCTTGCAATGCAGGATACACTGACAGTTTAATAGTCCTTTGTAATTCAATCACCTCTTCCACGGTGACAGCACCTTGCAATGCAGGATACACTGACAGTTTAATAGTCCTTTGTAATTCAATCACCTCTTGCACGGTGACAGCACCTTGCAATGCAGGATACACTGACAGTTTAATAGTCCTTTGTAATTCAATCACCTCTTGCACGGTGACAGCACCTTGCAATGCAGGATACAATGACAGTTTAAGGACTGGAGAGGCCTTTGACAGTGCAATCACCCTTGCAGTTTAACATCCACATGGAGTTGTCACACAAACCACAGCTGTGATAATACAACAATCGTGAAAATAACTCCAAAGAGCTCCAGAAACCATCTTTGTCTTTAAGGGAAAAAAAAGCAGCCTTTAATTTACAAAATGAACAATGTATCCAAAATGGCATTGAAAGAAAACAAATCTTGGTCTTTGTGTGTTGAAACTGTCTGACAAGGACAAAGGACAAATGGTCAAAGCTAACAGGTGTCAAATGAACACATCCTATACCATGTTAAAACATTCCTGAATTGAATATCTCCTACTGAAAGAAAGAAGATGTGAAGTCACCATATTCTGGGTCACAGTGCAGTCACCATGGGTCAGAGAGCAGAGTGTCTGCTTCCAGGAGGTACAAGATAACACAGCTTTGCATTAAAGTGTCTTTCAGCGCAACATTAACATATTGTTTGCCTTTGCTCCATGACCTTCTGGTCTGTTAGTCTGTGACCTTGTCCTATCAATACCTTCTCTTCTGTTATCTCTTACCCCACCCCCGCTTTACTTGCTTAAAATCTTTTACATTCCTTATATCTGTTAGTTCTGATGAAGGGTCACAGACCTGAAACGTTAACTCTGTTTTTCTCTCCACAGATGCTGCCCGACCTGCTGAATATTTCCAGCACTCGCTGTTTTATTAACTCTGTTTCTCTCTCCACAGATGCTGCCCGACCTGCTGAATATTTCCAGCACTCTCTGTTTTTATTAACTCTGTTTTTCTCTCCACAGATGCTGCCCGACCTGCTGAGTATTTCCAGCACTCGCTGTTTTTATTAACTCTGTTTCTCTCTCCACAGATGCTGCCCGACCTGCTGAGTATTTCCAGCACTCGCTGTTTTTATTAACTCTGTTTCTCTCTCCACAGATGCTGCCCGACCTGCTGAGTATTTCCAGCACTCGCTGTTTTTAAAAACTCTGTTTCTCTCTCCACAGATGTTGCCCGACCTGCTGAGTATTTCCAGCACTCGCTGTTTTTATTAACTCTGTTTCTCTCTCCACAGATGCTGCCCGACCTGCTGAGTATTTCCAGCACTCGCTGTTTTTGTTAACTCTGTTTCTCTCTCCACAGATGCTGCCTGACCTGCTGAATATTTCCAGCACTCGCTGTTTTTTATTAACTCCGTTTCTCTCTCCACAGATGTTGCCCGACCTGCTGAGTATTTCCAGCACTCTCTGTTTTTATTAACTCTGTTTCTCTCTCCACAGATGTTGCCCGACCTGCTGAGTATTTCCAGCACTCTCTGTTTTTATTAACTCTGTTTCTCTCTCCACAGATGTTGCCCGACCTGCTGAGTATTTCCAGCACTCTCTGTTTTTATTAACTCTGTTTCTCTCTCCACAGATGTTGCCCGACCTGCTGAGTATTTCCAGCACTCGCTGTTTTTATTAACTCTGTTTCTCTCTCCACAGATGTTGCCCGACCTGCTGAGTATTTCCAGCATTCGCTGTTTTTATGAACTCTGTCTGGAGACGCTGTCAATCAGCCTCTCAATGTAACAGAGTATTGTTTTTGTAACAAGTATTAGTACCGCAACCTCACAGCTCCGGTGACCCGGGTTCGGTTCTGTTTACTGCCACAGTCTCACAGCTCCAGTGACCCGGGTTCGGTTCTGTTTACTGCCACAGTCTCACAGCTCCAGTGACCTGGGTTCGGTTCTGGGGACTGCCACAGTCTCACAGCTCCAGTGACCTGGGTTCGGTTCTGTTTACTGCCACAGTCTCACAGCTCCAGTGACCTGGGTTCAGTTCTGTTTACTGCCACAGTCTCACAGCTCCAGTGTCCCGGGTTCGGTTCTGGGGACTGCCACAGTCTCACAGCTCCGGTGACCCGGGTTCGGTTCTGGGGACTGCCACAGTCTCACAGCTCCAGTGACCTGGGTTCGGTTCTGGGGACTGCCACAGTCTCACAGCTCCAGTGACCTGGGTTCGGTTCTGTTTACTGCCACAGTCTCACAGCTCCAGTGTCCCGGGTTCGGTTCTGTTTACTGCCACAGCCTCACAGATCCAGTGTCCCGGGTTCTGTTCTGTTTACTGCCACAGTCTCACAGCTCCAGTGTCCCGGGTTCGGTTCTGTTTACTGCCACAGTCTCACAGCTCCAGTGTCCCGGGTTCGGTTCTGTTTACTGCCACAGCCTCTCAGCTCCAGTGACCCGGGTTCGGTTCTGTTTACTGCCACAGCCTCACAGCTCCAGTGTCCCGGGTTCGGTTCTGTTCACTGCCACAGCCTCACAGCTCCAGTGACCCGGGTTCGGTTCTGTTTACTGCCACAGTCTCACAGCTCCAGTGTCCCGGGTTCGGTTCTGTTTACTGCCACAGCCTCACAGCTCCAGTGTCCCGGGTTCTGTTCTGGGTGCTGCCTGTGTGGAGTTTGCAAGTTTTGCCTGTGACCATGTGGGTTTCTGCCGGGTGCTCCGGTTTCCTCCCACAGACAAAGACTTGCAGGTTGATAGATAAATTGGCCATTGTAAATGTCCCCAGTGTCTTTAGGTGGTTGGAGGATGGTGGGGATGTGGCAGGGAATATGGGATTAATGTAGGATATATAAATGGGTGGCTGTTGGTCAGCACAGACTCGATGGGCCAAAGGGTCTGTTTCAGTGCAGTATCTCTCTATGATTCTATTTGTGTAAAGACTTTTCATCCATTTTACACAGACAGATATTTGTCTTCATTGTTAGGATGTGTCTGTCACTAGACCAGCAGATATTGTCCATCCCCAGTTGTCCATTGAGAACGTGATGCTGGTCCATCACCTTGAACCTCTGCAGTCTGTGTGGTGAAGGTGATATCACAATGGTGTAGGAGAAGGAGTTACAGCATTTTCACCCAGTCATGATGAAGGAAAGGTGATATATGTCAAACACAACAACAACTTGCATTTATATAGCACCAGTAATGTCAGTACATGTTCCAAGGCCCTCCTCTCCGCCACTCCCCTCCCCCACTCCCCTCCCCCACTCCACTCCCCCACTCCCCTTCCCCACACCACTAGATCACTCCCTCTCCAACTACATTCCCCTCTCCCAATCCCTTCCCCAACACCCCTCCCGCACTCACCACCCCCACTCCCCTGCACCATTCCCCTCCCCCACTCCCCTACCCCACTGCCCTCCCCAGCTCCCCTACCCCAGCCCCCTCCCCAAACTCCCTCCCCCACACCCCTCCCCACTCCCCTCACCAGCTCCCCTCCCCCACTCCCCTATGTCATTCCCCTCCCCCAATCCCCTGTACCACTCCCAACCCCACTCGCCTCCCAAACTTCCCTACTTCACTCCGCTCACCAAACCCCCTCCCCCATTCCCCTACCCCACTCACGTCTCTGACTCCGCAACCCCACTCCCCTCCCCCACTCACGTCCCCAACTCCCCTCAGCAACTCCCTCCCACTCACCTCCCTAACTCCCCTCTCTAACTTCCCTCCCCCACTCCCCTCCCCCTCACCTCCCCAACTCCCCTCACTAAGTCCCTCCCACTCACCTCCCCCACTCCCCTCCCTAACTCCCCTCCCTCACACCCCTACCCCACTCACATCACAATTTTCCCTCCCCCACTCCCCTCCACCACTCATCTCCCCAACTCACCCCACCAACTCCCTCCCACTCACCTCCCCCACTCCCCTCCCCAACTCCCCTCACCAACTCCCCTGCCCAACTCCCTCCCACTCACCTCCCCCACTCCCCAATCCCACTCCCCTCCCCCGCTCACCCCCATTCTCCACCCCCACTTCCGACCCCACTGCGCTCCCCAGCTCCCCGTGCCCACTCCCCGCCCCAACTCCCCTACCTCACTCCCCTCCCCCACTCCCCTATATCACACCCTTCACCCACTCCACTACCCCACTCCCCTCCCCAGCTCCCCGCCCCCACTCCCCTATGTCATTCCAGTCCCCCACTCCCCTACACCACTCCCATCCGCCACTCGCCTCCCATACTTCCCTACTCCACTCCGCTCACCAAACCCCCTCCCCCATTCCCCTACTGAACTCCCCTCCCCAGCTCCCCTACCCCACTCACCTACCTAACTCCGCTCCCCAAGTCCCCTCCCCACTTACCTCCTCAACTGCCCTCACCAACTCCCTCCCACTCACCTCCCTAACTCCCCTCACCCACTCCCCTGCCCCTCACCAGCTCCCCTCCCCCACTCCCCTATGTCATTCCCCTCCCGCAATCCCCTACACCACTCCCATCCCCCACTCGCCTCCCAAACTTCCCTACTTCACTCCGCTCACCAAACCCCCTCCCCCATTCCCCTACCCCACTCCCCTCCCCAGCTCCCCTTACACACTCCCCTCCCCCACTCCCCTACCCCATTCACGTCTCTAACTCCGCAACCCCACTCCCCTCCCCTCCCCCACTCACATCCCCAACTCCCCTCAGCAACTCCCTCCCACTCACCTCCCTAACTCCCCTCTCTAACTTCCCTCCCCCACTCCCCTCCCCCTCACCTCCCCAACTCCCCTCACTAAGTCCCTCCCACTCACCTCCCCCACTCCCCTCCCTAACTCCCCTCCCTCACACCCCTACCTCACTCACATCACAATTTTCCCTCCCGCACTCCCCTCCCCCACACTTCTCCCCAACTCCCCCCACCAACTCCCTCCCACTCACCTCCCCCACACCCCTCCCCAACTCCCCTCACCAACTCCCCTGCCCAACTCCCTCCCACTCACCTCCCCCACTCCCCAATCCCACACCCCTACCCCGCTCACCCCCACTCTCCACCCCCACTCCCCGACCCCACTGTGCTCCCCAGCTCCCCGTGCCCACTCCCCGCCCCAACTCCCCTACATCACTCCCCTCCCCCACTCCCCTATTTCACACCCCTCACCCACTCCACTACCCCACTCCCCTCCCCAGCTCCCCGCCCCCACTCCCCTATGTCATTCCAGTCCCCCACTCCCCTACACCACTCCCATCCGCCACTCGCCTCCCATACTTCCCTACTCCACTCCGCTCACCAAACCCCCTCTCCCATTCCCCTACCCAACTCCCCTCCCCAGCTCCCCTACCCCACTCACCTACCTAACTCCGCTCCCCAAGTCCCCTCCCCACTTACCTCCTCAACTGCCCTCACCAACTCCCTCCCACTCACCTCCCTAACTCCCCTCACCCACTCCCCTGCCCCTCACCACCCCTCACTAACTCCCTCCCACTCACCTAACCCACTCCCCTCCCTAACTCCCCGCCCTCACTCCCCTACACCACTCACTACACCAACTTCCCTCCCCCACTCCCCTCCCCCACTCAACTCCCCAACTCCTCCCACAAACTCCCTCCCACACACCTCCCCCACTCCCCTCCCTAACTCCCCCCTCACTCCCCTCCCCAACTCCCCTTACACGCTCCCCTGCCCAACTCCCTCCCACTCACCTCCCCCACTCTCCTATCCCACTCCCCTCTCCCACTCCCCTCCCCCGATCACCCCCACTCTCCAACCCCACTCCCTTACCCCACTGTGGTCCCCAGCTCCCCTTGCCCACTCCACGCCCCAACTCGCCTACCCCACTCCCCTCCCCAATCCCTAATATCACTCCCCTCCCCCACTACCCTCCCCCACTCACCTCCCAAACTTCCCTACTCCACTCTTCTCCCCCTATCCGCTCCCCAACCCCTTTCCCTCATTCCCCTACCCCACTCCCCTCCCCCACTCCCCGACTCGACGCTCCTCCCCCACTCCCTTCCCCCAATCTCCTCCCCCACTCCCCTCCCCCAATCACGTCCACCAATCTCCTCCCCCACTCCCCTCCCCCACTCCCATCCCCTACTCCGCTCCCCAACCCCCCCCATTCTCCTACCCAAATCCCCTCCCCAAACAACCTCCTCCACTCCACTCCCCCATTCCTCTCCCCCACTCCCCTCCCCCACTCCCATCCCGCACTCCCCTCCCCCACTACCCTCCTCCACAACCCACCCCCAATCCCCGACCCCACTCCCATTCACACACCTACTCCCTTCCTCCACATCCCACACCCACTCCCCTACCCGACTCCCCTCCACACCAACGCCCCTGCACCACTCCGCACCACCACTCCCCTCCTCCACACCCCACACCCACTCCCCTACAACAGTCCCCTCACCTTCTCTCCCCCCACACCCTCCTCCCACACTTCCCTCCGCCACTCCCACTCTCTACCCTCTCCTCTCCCCTCCTGTCTCCTCCCCACTCCCCTTCCCAATCCCCCTCCCCCACTCCACGACCCCACTCTCCTCCTCTCCACTCCTCTCCACTCCCCTCCCCCACTCGCCTCCCAAACATCCCTCCTCCATTCTGCTCCCCAACCCCCCTCCCCCATTCCCCTACCCCACTCCCCTGCCCAACTCCCCTCCCCCAACCCCCCTCCACCACTACCCTACGTCACTCCCCTCCCCCACTCCCCAACCCCACTCCCGTCCCAAAAATCACACCCCCACTCACCTCCCCCACTCCCCAACCGCACTCCCCTCTCCAAATCTCTACCCCCTCTCCCCTCCGCTACTCCCCTTACCCACACCCTTCCCCCACTCCCCTACCCCACTCCCCTTCTACTCCCCTACCCCACTCCCCTTTCACTCCCCTTCCCCAGTCCCCTTCCAACTCCCCTCCCCCACTATCCTTCCCACTCCCCTCCCCCACTCCCCTTCCACTCCCCTCCCCCACTCCCCTTCCAACTCTCCTTCCAACTCCACTACCCTTCCCCCTCCAATCTCCCACAGCCTCCCCTCCTCTCCACTCCCCCACTCCCCTCTCCCACAGCCTCCCCCACTCCCTTCCGCTCCCCCAGTCCCATTCCCACTCCCCTCTCCTGCAGCCTTCCAAACTCCCCTCCGCTCCTCCACTCCCCTTCCCAATCCCCTTCCCACTCCCATTCCCATTCCCCTCTCACACAGCCTCCCCGACTCCCCTCCTCTCCCCTCCACCACTCCTCTTCCCACTCCCCTCTCCCATCCCCTCCCCCTCCCCTCCTCTCCCCTCCCTGACACCCCTCCTCTCCGCTCCCCCACTCCCCTTCCTACAGCCTTCCCTACTCCCCTCCTCTCCCCTTACCTTCTCCCTCCTCTCCCCTCCCTTCTTCCCTCCTCTCCCCTCCCCTACACCCCTCCTCTCCCCTGCCCTACTCCCCTTCTCTCCCCTCCCCTTCTCCCCTCCTCTCCCCTCACCTACTCCCCTACTCCCCTACTCCCCTACTCCCCTACTCCCCTCCTCTCCCCTCCCCTACACCCCTCCCCTACTCCCTTCCCCTACTCCGCTCCCCTACTGCCCGCCTCTCTGCTCCCCCACTCCCCTTCTCACTCCGCTCTCCCACAGGCTCCCCTACACCCCTTCTCTCCCCTCCCCCACTCCCCTTCCTACAGCCTCCCCTACTCCCCTCCTCTCCCCTTACCTTCTCCCTCCTCTCCCCTCCCTTCTTCCCTCCTCTCCCCTCCCCTACACCCCTCCTCTCCCCTGCCCTACTCCCCTTCTCTCCCCTCCCCTACTCCCCTCCTCTCCCCTCACCTACTCCCCTACTCCCCTACTCCCCTACTCCCCTCCTCTCCCCTCCCCTACACCCCTTCCCTACTCCCTTCCCTTACTCCGCTCCCCTACTGCCCGCCTCTCTGCTCCCCCACTCCCCTTCTCACTCCCCTCTCCCGCAGCCTCCCCTACTCCCCTCCTCTCCCCTCCTCCCCTCCTCTCCCCTCCTCCACTCCCCTTCCCACTCCCTCTCCCACAGCCTCCCCTACTCCCATCCTCTCCCATCCCCCACTCCCCTTCCCAATCAATTCCCCCACTCCCCTCCCACACTCCCCACCCACACTTCCCTCCCCCACTCCCCTCCACAGTCAACTTCCCAACCCCTCCCCCACCCCTCCCCCACAAACCTTCCCAACCCCTCCAACAATCCCTTCCCACTCCCCTTTCCCACTCCCCTCCCCCACTCCCCTCCCCAGTCACATTCCCAACCCCGCCTCCACCCACTTCCTACGTCCCGTCCGCCACCCATCCCCCACTCCCACTCCCCTACCCCTGCCCCTCCCCCACTCCCCTCCCTCACTCCCCTCTCCCACACCCCTTACCGCTCACCTCCCCCTCCCAACGCAATCCCCTCCCCCTCCCCTCACCCCTCCCTTCTCCCCCTCTCCCCTCCCCTTCTCCTCTCCCCTACCTCCTCCCACTCCCCCTTCCACTCCCCTCCCACTCCCCTCCCACTGCACTCCCCCACTCCCCACCCACTCCATTCCCCCACTCCACTCCCCCACACCCCTCCCCCACTCCAATCCCACTCCCCTCCCCCTCTCCCCTAACCCACACCCCTCTCACACACCCATCCCACTCCGCTCCCCCTCTCCCATCCAACTCCCCTCCTCCTCTCCCCTCCCCTACTCCCCTCCCCCTCTCCAATCCCACTCCTCTTCTCTCTCTCCCATCCCCCACTCCCCTCACGCTCCCCTCCCCGCCTCCCCTCCCGCACTCCCCTCCCCCAGTCACCTCCCCCACTCCCCTCCCACTCAGCTCCAACACACCGCACCCCCACTCCCCTCCCCCACTACCCTCCCACTCCCCTCCTCGCTTCCCCCCGCACTCCCCGCCCCCACTCACTACCCACACTCCCCTCCCACACTCCCCTACCCCAATCCCCCCCAACCCCATCCCACTCCTCTCCCCCTCTCCCTTCCCCACCCGCCTCCCACTCCCCTCCCCCACTCCTCTTCCCCACTCCCGTCCCCCATCCCCTCCCCCACTCCCCTACCCCACTCCCATCCAAATCCATTCCACCGTCCCCTACTCCACTCCCATCCCCCACTCCCATCCCCCTCTCCCCTACACACTGCCCTAACCCACTCCCATCCCACTCCCCTGCCCCTCTCCCCTACCTCACTCCCATCCCCCACCCGCTCCCACTTCCCCTCCCACTTCCCCTCCCACTCCACTCCGCCGCTCCCCTACCCCACTCCCCTCCCCCACTCCCATCCCACTCTCCTCCCCCACTCCCCTTGCACATTCCCCTCACCCGCTCCCCTCCCCAGTCCCGTCACACACTTGACTCCCCCACTTCCCTCCCCACTCCCCTCCACCACTACCCTCGCCCACTTCCCTCCCCCACTCCCCTTCCCGCTCCCCTCCCCCACACCCCTTCCCACTCCCCTCCCCCACACCCCTAGCCAATCCCCTCCTCCACACCCATACCCCACTACCGTCCTCTCCTTCCCTCCCACACTCCCCTCCCCCACTCACCTCCCCCACTCCCCTCCAAGACACCGCTCCCCTACTCCCCCTCCCATCCTACTCCCCTCTCCCTCCCATCCGACTCCCCTCCGCCTCTCCCCTCCCAGTCCCCTCCTCGCTTCCCCACCCGCACTCCCCTCCCACACTCCCCTACCCCACTCCCCTCCCCCACACCCATCCCTCTCCTCTCCCCCTCTCCCATCCCCTACCAGCCTCCAACTCCCCTCCACCACTCCCCTCCCCCACCCCTCTACCCCACAACCTCACCCACTCCCCTACACACTCCCCTCCCCAGTCCGCTACCCCCTCCCCCACTACATGCCACTCCCCTTCCCCTGTCCCCTAACCCACTCCCATCCCCCACTCCCATCCCAATCTCCTCCCCCACTCCCTTTGCACATTCCCCTCACACGCACCCCTCCCCACTCCCCTCCCGCACTTGATTCTCCCACTCTTCTTCCCACTCCCCTCCACCACTACCCTCGCCCACTTCCCTCCCCCCCTCCCCTTCCCAATCCCCACCCCCACACCTCTTCCCACTCCACTCCCCCACTCCCCTCCCATACCCCTCCCTCTCCCCTCCTAACCTCCCCTCCCCTACTCCCCTCACTGTCCCCTCCCCCACTTCCCTCCCACTCCCCACATCACCTCCCCTCCCCATTCCCCTCCCCCACTCCCAATCCCACTCCACTCCAACACACCGCTCCCCTACTCCACTCCCCCTCTCCCATCCCACTACCCTCCCCCTCTCCGCTCCCCAGCCCTCCGCCCACTTCCCTCCCCCACTCCCCTACCCCACTATCCTACCCCTCTCCCCTCCTCCACACCCCTAACCCACCACCTCCCCCACTCCCATCCCACTCCCCTCCTCCTCTCCCCTACCCAACTCCCCTCACCCACTCCATCCCACTCCCCTCCCCCTCTCCCCTACCCCACTCCCCTCCCCCACTCCACTCCCAACAACCCTCCCACTTCCCCAACCACTTTCCTCCCACTCCACTCTCCCACAACGATACCCCTCTCCCCTCCCACACTCCCCTACCCCACCCCCTCCCCCACTACCATCCCACTCCCCTCCTCCTCTCCCCTACCCCACTTCCATCCCCCATGCCCATCCCACTCTCCTCCCCCACTCCCCTTGCACATTCCCATCACCCACTCCCCTCCCCAGTCCCCTCCCGTACTTGACTCCCCCACTCCTCCCCCCACTCTCCTTCCCACTCCCCTCCCTCACACCCCTTGCCAATCCCCTCCCCTCTCCCCTACCCCACTCCCCTCCCCTCTCCCCTCCAATCCGCCTCCCACACACGTCCCCCTTTCCCCATACCCACTCCTGTACACTTCTCCCCTCCCCCTCTTCCCTCCGCTACTCCCATCCCACACTCCACTACCCCACTCCACTCCCCCACTCCCCTCCCTCACTCCCCTTTCCCACTCCCCTCACAGCTCACCTCACCCCTCCCAGCGCAATCCCCTCCCCCACCCCCTCACCCCTCCCCTTCTCCCCCTCTCCACTCCCCTACTCCTCTCCCCTACTCCTCCCACTCCCCTCCCACTCCCCTCCGACTGCACTCCCCCACTCCACTCCCATTCCACTCCCTCACTCCACGACCACACACTCCTCCCCAACTCCCATCCCACTCCCCTCCACCTCTCCCCTTACCCACTCACCTCTCCCACTCCCATCCCACTCCCCTCCGCCTCTCCCATCCAACTCCACTCCTCCTCTCCCCTCCCCTACTCCCCTCCCCCACTCCCCTCACTCTCCCCTCCTCGCCTCCACTCCCGCACTCCCCTCCCCCAGCCATCTCCCCCTCTCCGCTCCCACTCACCTCCAACACACCGCTCCCCCGCTCCCATCCCCCACTACACTCCCACTCCCCTCCTCACCTCCCGTCCCGCACTCCCCAACCCCACTCCCCTCCCACACTCCCCTGCACCACTCCCCCCAAAACCCATCCCACTCCTCTCCCCCTCTCCCTTCCCCACCCGCCTCTCACTCTCCTCCCCAACTCCGCTACCCACTCTCTTCCCTCATCCCCTCCCCCACTCCCCTACCCACTCCCCTACCCCACTCCCCTCCCCCACTCCCCTACCCCACTCCCATCCCACTCCCCTCCACCAGCCCATACTCCACTCCCATCCCCCACTCCTCTCCCCCTCTCCCCTACCTCACTCCCCTCCCCCACCCGCTCCCACTTCCCCTCCCACTTCCCCTCCCACTTCCCGTCCCACTCTACTCCGCCACTCCCCTTCACACTCCCCTCCCCCACTCCCATCCCACTCTCCTCCCCCACTCCCCTTGCACATTCTTCTCACCCACTCCCCTCCCCAGTCCCGTCCCACACTTGACTCCCCCACTCCTCTCCCCACTCCCCTCCACCACTACCCTTCCCGCTCCCCTCCCCCACACCCCATCCCACTCCCCTCCCCCACACCCCTTCCCACTCCCCTCCCCCACACCCCTTGCAAATACCCTCCCCCACCCATTCCGCACTCCCCTCCTCGCCTCCCCTCGCACACTCCCCTCCCCCACTCACCTCCCCTACTCCCCTCCCTCTCCCCTCCAAGACACCGCTCCCCTACACCCCTCCCCCTCCCATCCTACTCCCCTACCCCTCCCATCCGACTCCCCTCCATCTCTCCCCTCCCACTCCCCTCCTCGCCTCCCCACACGCACTCCACTCCCACACTCCCCTACCCCACTCCCCTCCCCCAAACGCATCCCTCTCCTCTCCCCCTCTCCCTTCCCCTACCCGCCTCCAACTCCGCTCCACCACTCCCCTCCCCCTCTCCACTACCCCACCACCTCCCCCACTCCCCTACCCACTCCCCTCCCCCACTCCTCTGCCCCAAACCATTCCCCACTACATCCCACTCCCCTCCCCGTCCCCTACCACACTCCCATCCCCACTCCCATCCCAATCTCCTCCCCCACTCCCCTTGCACATTCCCCTCACCCACTCCCCTCCCCAGTCCCCTTCCACACTCCCCTACCCCATCCGCCTCCCGCACTCCCCTACCCCACCCCCTCCCCCACTCCAATCCCACTCCCCTCCTCCTCTCCCCGACCCCACTTCAATCCCCCACTCCCATCCCACTCTCCTCCCGCTCTCCCCTTGCACATTCCCCTCACCCACTCCCCTCACAGTCCCCTCCCACACTTGACTCCCCCACTCCTCTCCCCACACTCCATCCCACTCCCCTCCCCCACACCCCTTGCCAATCCCCTCCCCCTCTTCCCTCCTCCTCTCCTCTCCCCCTCTACCCTTCCACTCCTCTCCAATTCTACCCTTCCCCTCTCCCCTCCTCTCCCCTCGCCATTCCCTTCTAATCCCCAATCCCCTCCTCCACTCCCTTCCCTCACTCCCCTCCTCCACTCCCCGAGACTCCGCCTGTCTCATCCCCTCCACCTGTCTCCTCCCCTCCACCCCTCCACCCCTCCACCTGTCTCCTCCCCTACACCTCTCCCCAATCCCCACAATCCTCGCCCACCACGTCGCTCCCACTCTCCCCCTCTCACCTCCTCTCCCCTCCCCCCACCTTCCCACTCCACTCACGCAATGCATTTCCCCCACTACCCTCCCCCACTCCACCTCCCACTCCCATTCTCCACTGCACTCCTCTCCCTACTTCTGCCCTCCCGCACTCCCCTCCCCTCCCCCACTCCCCTCCCCAACTCCCCTCCCCCAGACCCATCCCTACAACCCTGCCACACTCCCCTCCACCTCCCCCACTCCCCCATCTCCTCCCTCACTCCCCATCCCCTGACCGCCACTCCTCTCTCCCCTCGCCTACATCCCCCACTCACTACCCTCTCCCCTCACATACCCTCTCTCTCCCCACAACCCTCCCCATTCCCCTACATTACCCCATCACCCACACCCTTCCCCCACTCCCCTACTCCCGCCTCCTCTCCCCTCCCCCACTCCACTCCTCCCCCCTCCCGTTCTCCGCTTCCTTATCCCACTCCCTCTCCCCTTCCCTATCCCACTCCCTCTCCCAATCCCCTCCCCCCTCCGCTCACCTCCCCCACTCCCCTCCCCCTCCGCTTCCCCACTCCCCTCCCCCACTTCCCTTCCACTCCCATCCCCCTTCGCCTTTACCACTCCACTCCCCCACCCCCTTGCCGACTCACCTCCCCCACTCCCCGACAAAGAACAAAGAAAATTACAGCACAGGAACAGGTCCTTCGGCCCTCCAAGCTGACGCCGATCCAGATCCTCTATCTAAACATGACGCCTATTTTCTAAGGTTCTGTATCTCTTTTCTTCCTGCCCATTCATGTATCTGTCTATATACATCTTAAAAGACGCCATCGTGCCCGCGTCTACCACCTCCGCTGGCAACGCGTTCCAGGCACTCACCACCCTCTGCGTAAAGAACATTCCACGCATATCCCCCCTAAACTTTTCCCCTCTCACGTTGAACTCGTGACCCCTAGTATTTGTATCCCCCACTCTGGGAGAAAGCTTCTTGCTATCCAGACTGTCTATACCTCTCATGATTTTGTACACCTCAATCAGGTCCCCCCTCAACCTCCGTCTTTCTAATGAAAATAATCCTAATCTGCTCAACCTCTCTTCATAGCTAGTGCCCTCCATACCAGGCAACATCCTGGTGAACCTCCTCTGCACCCTCTCCAAAGCATCCTTTTGATAATGTGGCGACCAGAACTGTACGCAGTATTCCAAATGTGGCCGAACCAAAGTCCTATACAACTGCAACATGACCTGCCAACTCTTGTACTCAATACCCCGTCCGATGAAGGAAAGCATGCCGTATGCCTTCTTGACCACTCTATTTACCTGCGTTGCCACCTTCAGGGAACAATGGACCTGAACACCCAAATCTCTCTGTACATCAATTTTCCCCAGGACTTTTCCACTTATTGTATAGTTCACTCTTGAATTGGATCTTCCAAAATGCATCACCTCGCATTTGCCCTGATTGACCTCCATCTGCCATTTCTCTGCCCAACTCTCCAGTCTATCTATATCCTGCTGTATTCTCTGACAGTCCCCTTCACTATCTGCTACTCCACCAATCTTAGTGTCGTCTGCAAACTTGCTAATCAGACCACCTATACTTTCCTCCAAATCATTTATGTACATCACAAACAACAGTGGTCCCAGCACGAATCCCTGTGGAACACCACTGGTCACACATCTTCATTTTGAGAAACTCCCTTCCACTGCTACTCTCTGTCTCCTATTGCCCAGCCAGTTCTTTTCTCATTTAGCAAGTACACCCTGGACTCCATGCGACTTCACTTTCTCCATCAACCTATCATTGGGGAACCTTATCAAACGCCTTTCTGAAGTCTATGTATATGACATCTACAGCCCTTCCCTCATCAATCAACTTTGTCACTTCATCAAAGAATTCGATTAAGTTGGTAAGACATGACCTTCCCTACACAAAACCATGTTGCCTATCACTGATAAGCCCATTTTCTTCCAAATGGGAATAGATCCTATCCCTCAGTATCTTCTCCAGCAGCTTCCCTACCACTGACGTCAGGCTCACCGGTCTATAATTACCTGGATTTTCCCTGCTACCCTTCTTAAACAAGGGGGCAACATTAGCAATTCCCCAGTCCTCCGGGACCTCACCCCTGTTTAAGGATGCTGTAACGATATCTGTTAAGGCCCCGGCTATTTCCTCTCTCACTTCCCTCAGAAACCTGGGAGAGATCCCACCCGGACCTGGGGACTTGTCCACCTTAAAGCCTTTTAGAATACCCAACACTTCCTCCCCCCTTATGCCGACGTGACCGAGAGTAATCAAACATCTGTCCCTAACCTCAACATACGTCATGTCCCTCTCCTCGGTGAATACCGAAGCAAAGTACTCGTTTTTAACCTCACCCATTTTCTCTGACTCCACGCATAACTTTCCTCCTTTGTCTGTGAGTGGGCCAATCCTTTCTCTAGTTACCCTCTTGCTTCTTATATATGAATAAAAGGCTTTGGGATTTTCCTTAACCCTGTTTGCTAAAGATATTTCATGACCCCTTTCAGCCCTCTTAATTCCTCGTTTCAGATTGGTCCAACATTCCCGATATTCTTTCAAAGCTTCGTCTTTCTTCAGCCTCCTAGACCTTATGTCTGCTTCCTTTTTCCTCTTAGCTGGTCTCACAATTTCACCTGTCATCCATGGTTCCCTAATCTTGCCATTTATATCCCTCATTTTCACAGGAACATGTCTCTCCTGCACACTAATCAACCTCTCTTTAAAAGCCTCCCACATATCAAATGTGGATTTATCTTCAAACAGCTGCTCCCACTTCCCTTCCACTCCCATCCCCCACTAGCCTCCCTCACTCCCCTCCCCGTCCCCTGATCCCCACTCCTCTCTCCCCTCGCCTACAGCCTCCACTCACAACCCTCTCCTCCTCACATCCCCTCTCTCTCCCCACTACCCTCCCCATTCCCCTACATTCCCCCACTACCCTCCTCCAGTCCCCCTCCCACTCCCATCCCCCACTCCCCTACTCTTCCCTCCCCTCCTCTCCCCTCCTCTCCCCTCCCCCACTCCCCTCCCCTCCCCTTCTCCCTTTCCCTCTCCCACTCCCCTCTCCCTCCAGTCGCTTCATCCACTCCCCTCCCCCACCCCCTTCCCCACTCCACTCCCCCACTCCCCTCCCCAGTTCCCTTCCCACTCCCATCTTCCAGTCGCCTCCCCTATCTCCACACCCACTCCCCTCCCCAACCCCCTCCCCCACTCCCCTCCCACTCTCCCCTCCCCCACACCCTTCTCACTCTCCCCTCCCCCACACCCTTCCAACACCGCTCCCCACGCCCCTTCCACTCCCCTCCGAACTCCCCTTCCCCACTCCCTCCCCTGCCCCACTCCCCTACGCACTCCCCACCCCCAATCCACTAACTCCCCTCCCCCACACTCTTCTCACTCTCCCCTCCCCCACACCCTTCCCACACCGCTCCCCACGCCCCTTCCACTCCCCTCCCCCATTCCCCTTCCACTCCGCTTCCCCACTCCCTCCCCTGCCCCCCTCCCCTACGCACTCCCCACCCCCAATCCACTAACTCCCCTCGCCCACTCCCCAGCCCCTTTCCCTCTCCCCTCCCCACTCCCCAACACCCCTCCCCCTCCCCTACTTCCCAGCCCACTGCCCTCCCTCATTCCCACCCCGCCAACTCCCATTCCCCGTCTCCCCACCCCGCCCCCAACCCCCTCCCCGCCCTTCCCCCTCCCCTTCTCCACTCTATTCCACCCTCCCTTCCTCCTCCCCAATCCCCTCCACCAGTCACATACCCTACTCCTCTTCGGCTTACCCCATTCCCCTCCACCACTCCACTCCCCCACTACCCTCCAACTCCCCCGCTACCCTCTGCGAGTCCCCTTCCCCACACCCCTTCTCCACTGCCCTCCCCACTCCCCTCCCGTCCCCACGCCCCTTACCACTACCGTCCCCACACCCCTTACGACTCCCCTATCCTCCCCTCCCCTCCTCTCCCCTCCCCACTCCCTCTCCCTTCACCACTCCCCTGACCACTCCCCTACTCTTCCCTCCCCTCCTCTCCCCTCCCCCACTCTCCTCCCATCCCCACTCCCCGCACAACTCCCCTCCCCTCTCCCCTCCCCTACCCCACTCCACACACTCACTCCCATCTCCCACACCACTCTCGCTATCACTTCACCCATTCCACTCCCTGCTCCCCTCTCCCTCCCCTCCCTGTCCCCTCCCCCTCTCCCCATCCCAGTCCCCTCCCCCACGACCCTCCCCAACGCACTGCACACCCCTCCCCCACTCCCCAGCCCCTTTCCCTCTCTCCACCCCCACTCCCTAACTCCCCTCCCCGTCCCCTGCTTCCCACCCCACTGCCCTCCCTCATTCCCACCCCGCCAACTCCCACTCCCCCACTCCCCACCACGCCCCCAACCCCCTCCCCGCCCTTCCCCCTCCCCTTCTCCACTCTATTCCACCCTCCCTTCCTCCTCCCCAATCCCCTCCACCAGTCACCTCCCCTACTTCTCTTCGGCTTACCCCACTCCCCTCCACCACTCCCCTCCCCCACTACCCTCCAACTCCCCCGCCTTATCCCAACTGCTCGCTCACTCCTCTCACCAATCCTGTCCCCCATTCCCCTTCCGCTCTCCCCACTCCCCTTCCCCACTACCCTCCCCACTCCCCAACCCTGCTCCCCCTCACCCACACCCTCTTCCACACTCTCCCTCCCCTTCCCGCTCCCCCTCCTTCACTCCCTCTCTCCTCCTCCACTCCACTTCCCCTCCCACATCCCCCACCCTACTCCCCTCCCTCACTCCCATCCCCCACTCCCCTCCCCCACTCACCCTGCCCCCTCCCCAAACTCCCTCCCCTCTCCCCCTCGCCCATTCCTCCTCCCCCACTCACCCTCCCCCACTCGCCTCCCCCACTCACCCTACCCTACTCCCCCCTCTCCCCCACTCCCCTTCCCTCTCCTGGACTCCCCCCCACTCCTCACTCCCCACTCACCTCCCCCACTCCCGCACTTCAAACTCCCCGCCCCCACTCCGCTTCCCCCACTCTCCACTCCCACTTCCCTCCCCCTCCCCAAACCACACTCCCCTCCCCACTCCCCTCCCTACTCCACTTCCCACTCCCCTCCCCACTCCTCATCCCACGCCTCACCCCACTCCCCTTCCCTCTCCTCTCCCCCACTCCACTCACCAAACCCATCCCCAATTTCCCACTCAAGTACCCTCCACTACACCCCTACCCCACAATCTTCCACTTCCCTCTCCCCTCCCCACTCTCTTTCCCCACTCCCGTTCTCCACTCCCCTTCACCACTCCCCTCCCCACTCCCCTTCCCACCCCACTCCCCTTCGTGACTCCCCTCCCCACTCCCCTTCCCCACTCCCCTCCCCTCCCCACTCTCCTTCCCTACTCCCGTCCCCACTCTCCGTCACCACTCCCCTCCCCTCCCCACTCTCCTTCACCTCTCCCCTCCCCTCCCCTCCCCTCCCCACTCCCCTCCCCTCCCACACCACTCTCCTCCCCTCCCCCACTACCCTCTTCAACTTCACTCCTCCACTCCCCTTCCCCCTCCGCCCCTCCACCCCTCTGCCCCTCCAACGTGTGATTGAAGCACCAGCAGCTGCGACAGCTGAGGAGGGTTCTGTGATGATGCAGGATCTCCCCAGCTATTCGGCCTCCTCCAGGCCTCATGCACGTAGAGGAAGACCGCAGAAGTCATCCACAGCCCAGGGGCAATCAGATCAGCAGCCTTCCTCTAGTCAGGCTGATAGAGCAGAGGCTGCACCGGGAAGGGGCCCTTGTAACCGTTTAAAGGGAACACACTGACACAAATGGGAATGTATGGGTGTCACAGCAATGTAAATACATCTTTCACGGAATATTCTTCACCAACATGTGCGTCCTTTTCTCTGTGTGAATGATGTGTGCCAGCATGTAACACCGATGTCACATCCCTTTGCACCGTTGACTCTACAGGACAGTTAATGTATACAATAACATCATTGTCATGTCACCATTACTCATGAGGATCTTCAGGGGTGCAGTGACATGGACATTGGCTCAGTCAGCTACTGCCTCAAATGCTTTACACAGGGATGTTGTAGATGTGGACTGCTGCACATCAGGCCAGTGCGAATGGTGTTGAAACCTCTGGGCCTGGCTGTGTGTCCATCCTGAGGTGGAGATCTACACTGGCACTCCGCTGCAGGGCATTGGTGACCTCCCTGATACAGCGGTGTACTGCTGACTGTGTGACCCCTCAAAGATCTCCGGTGTGCCCCTAAAAGGCTGCAGAGGCATCAGGCTTGAGAACAGCTGCTACTATGAGGACTGAAGGTCTAAGATGTTCACCGAAGCCCATGGGCTGCAGGTCAGCATTGAGCAGATCACAGAGACGTGTCATCACCCTCTCTACATGTACAATCGCCTCTGACACTGGTGCTCTGACATCCAATAGCGAGCTCCCCTTGGGGGCTGCTGTTGACAACTGCGGGCCTCTACGTGGACCACACCCGCTTGTTGATTTTGTCTCTGGCACATACGGATCCTCAGGAGAAGCGGATCACACAATCTAGGATGAGACAAACCCATTACAATGTGATAAATAAAGTTGTTTCCTTCATTTAATCGAAGGCTCCTAACAGGACAGACATTGTTGTGAACAGAGACAGCAGGTGTTTTCATGGATCAACTATATGACGTGGCATGGCCCATCTTTGGCCTTAGTAAGAGTGGCACATGAAGATTGTACCAGCTTCACCGATTGCCCTCACCAGTCAGTTAACATTTACACTCCTGCTGGTTCTGCCCCCTCACACACACACACACACACACACCCCATTGCTCCTTCACACATACAAGTGTATAATAGCACAGAGTGGATACCATTCATGGAGGGAGAGCATGTAATACCTCCCTTCATGCCGACAGAGTTTGTCTCCAGTTGTCCCAACCCCTCCCACCTTGCTTCAAGTATACAGTGTTCAGACCCCTGTAATCCCCCACCTCCCTTTAAATATGCAGAGTTGTGCTTCCTGTACACCAGGAGCTACCTTCACTGCCCATTACTTATGCTTCTGTTGTTCCATCTGCTTTTCTGTTCATGAACGAGACAGCAGGTGACAGCCGCCCGTTCACCATAAACTGCAGAAATGTGGAGTGACAGGCGGCAGGATTCCTAACCAGGAGAGATAATTAATGTGTTACATATGGCCATTCAGGTCACACCGCCAAGTGGCAGGGGTGTGGTACGGAGGTCCCACCACTGGTAATATACTGTGAGGCCATCTCAGCATCGTGGATCTAGGCGGGACTCTTCCACAAGCTTTTTACACCCTCCTCCCAACCCCCGACACCACCCACGATGTCGAAAGGCTGGTAAATTTCACCCCCAGATGTACTTTCACTGTGATACAAGGTGATGGTCCTTTCCTTAACTGGGGTATTTTTGAGACACCGTTTCATAAATTCTCACCTCAAAACAAGCGGATGAAGCTGAGAGTGAATTGACAATTTCAGACCTGAGATTGATAGATTGTTATTCAGCCAAGGTATGATGGTTTGTAGAATCATGGCAGGTAGCTCGAGTTAACGTAGACATGAACCAGGGTCTAACTGAACTGTGGAACAGATTCGAGGGGCAGAATGGCCTCCTGCTATTTTCATGTTCCTATGACTGTGATAAAACTGAAACAGAAACAGCTGCAAACACACATTGCATTTTGTTCATATTTAACAGGAGAGATATCTGCAGTCAGGATCTGGAAAAGGAGAGGAGACATCTCAGCAGCCTGAGAATAAACACACAATTGTCTCCTTCTGTGCTGGTGACTTTATCAGGATAAGATGCTGAATGTTAATATCCAATCCAATGGGAATCAGTCTCCCTCCGCCTCCAGGAAGCAGCAATTCTAATGCTGGGATGTGGGATGTGGGAGTTTGGTTTGGACAGAGAGTTGACTGTGAGACACTCTCTAAACCTCCGTGTAACAATCAGTTATTTGCTGATTGGAGCAGAGAGAGATAAGCCAGCAATACAAAGACATTCACTGGACTTTCCAATAGACTCAAACTGACTGGTGATTCCCAGCTCTGAAACAAGGAGTGTTTGATATAAATAAAATTCACCAGCAGTATCAGAAAATCTCCCCCTGATTCGAGACACTTATCTCTCTGCAGCATCTCGCTGTTAGAGATTGAGGTTAATATGATTTAATCTGCAGCTCGGGGTCACTGCGGCTCACTGGGACTTGGGGACAGTCTCTCCATTCAGCTTTTCCCTCAACACATCCTTCTGAATCGTGGTCGATGAAGGAAGCAGAGGTTTCCACAGTCTAATGGTTATCACATCCACCTCACACATGAAAGATTCCCAGACAGAAACATTATTTTGGAACTTGTTTCAGATGAGCATCCAGGGCGAATCTCTTCTCTATTGTTTAAAGGAGGGGACAACCAGTCTATCCTGTTAAATTTAACAACGGCTGAACCAGATTCCTGGTGTGATAAACACTGAACATTTATTAATCAGAGACTTACAATTCAGTCTGTAAAATGAGAATGACTGAAAGATCATCACATACAAAACACAGAATCTTATTCCAGTTTCAGCGTTACTCAGTTACCATGTGTCACTGTCAGTCTGAAACAGAAAGTAATCCATCACCAATGGAGATTACAATTATTCACCTTTCACAGAGTTTGATTAGTTTAGTGTAATTTATTTATTAAGATTTAATTTAATATTTCCCAGACCAGCACTGAACCTGTACCGAGGAGATTAGAGCGGTGAATCCTCACCACCATCGACCATGTGGTCGAGTAAAGGATCAGCACAGTGGATGCCCAGAACTAGTTAAAGAGTTGGAACAGAAAATGTTGGGAACACTCAGTCGGTCAGAGAGTATCTGTGGAGAGAGAAACAGAGTTAACACTTCAGGTCAATAACATTTCATCACAACCCCTTCATCAGAACTCTTTCAACAGATGCTGTCTGACCAGCTGAGTGTATCCAGTATTTTCCGATTCCATTTCAGATTTCCAAGATCCACAGTAGTTTGCTTTTGAAACAGAAAGGATCTCATGTTGATGAACATCTGTGATACAGATTTTGAGGATTTGACAGTGGGAGGAGCTCTACTGCATTTCTAACAGAACTCCAGGCAAATTTCAGTTAACACAGGATCAGGAGGAGGCCATTCAGCCCCTCAGACCTGTTCCATCATTCATTTAGATCATGGCTGGTCTATATCTGAACTTCATTTACCAGCATTGGTTCCATATCTGTTAATATCTCTGCCTGATAACCTCAGCATTTTATTAGGAGTTGAGATGTTCACAATTCCACTAACCTGTATGTGAAGAAGTGTTTCCTGACATCAGTCCTGAACAACCTAGCTCTACCTTTAATGTTACATAGAATTTACAGTACAGAACCAGGCCATTCGGCCCAGGTGTTTCATGCCAGTGTTTATGCTGCACACGATCGTCCTCACACTCTACTCCATCATGCACTATCACAGGTAGACAGGGTGGTGAAGAAGGTGTATGGCATGCTTGCCTTCATCGGCCGAGGCATTGAGTACAAGAGTTGGGACGTCATGTTACAGTTGCACATAACGTTGGTTCGGCTGCATTTGGAGTACTGTGTGCAGTTCTGGTCGCCGCACTACAGGAAAGATGTGATTAAGATAGAGAGGGTGCAGAAAAGATTCACCAGGATGTTGCCTGGTTTGGAGGACTTGAGTTATAAAGAGAGATTGGATAGGCTGGGTCTGTTTTCCCTGGATCGAAGGAGGCTGAGAGGCGACGTGATAGAGGTATATAAAATTATGAGAGGCATGGATAGGGTAGATAGTATGAGTCTGTTTCCCATGGTAGGGGTGACTAAAACTAGAGGACATAGAATTAAGGTGAGATAGAGGAGGTTTAAAGGGGATCAAAGGGGCAAATTTTTCACACAAAGAATAGTGAGTATCTGGAATGAGCTGCCTGAGGAGGTGGTGGAGGCAGGAACAGTAGCAACATTTAAGAGGCATCTGGACAGGTACTTGAATGAGCAAGGCATAGTAAGATATGGAATTAATGCAGGCAGGTGGGATTAGTATGGATTGGCATTATGGTCGGCATGGAAGCGGTGGGCCGAAGGGCCTGTTTCTATGCGGTATGACTCTGTGACTATCATAATATCTTTGCATTCATTTCTCCATCATGTGTTTATTCAGCTTCCCTTTAAATCCATCTGTGTTATTCACTTCAACACATATTCCAAACAGGTGCAAGTAGCAGATTGAATAGCAAGTTGTTTAAATATCATGAAACAGAATGCTAGCAAGTTCCACATTCTAACTATTATATTGGGAAATAAGTTCCTGCTGGATTCCTGATTGGATATATCCATGTTCCTCTTTTATTTATTACACCTAGTTTTAGATCTCCCAACCTCACAAGTGGAAACATCTTCTACACCTTTATCTTATCAAATCACTTCATAATGTTCAGTCCTTCTATTAGATCAGCTCTCAGCCTTGTCTTTTCATAGAGATAATCACACCAGCCTGTTCAAATGTTCACCATAGTTATAACCTCTCCGTTCTGGTATCATCCTCCTACTTTGCTTGTATTTTAGTCTTTTTTAATCTGTTTTGGTACTTTTAATGATTTGCCTATTTCTACCACGAGATCCTTTTGCTCCTCCACTGAATTTAGAGACGGATTTTCCAAGGAATTTTCACTCGCCATATTCCTCCTACCAAAATTCACCACCTCACACTTAGCAAGTTTCAAATTCATTTGCTGCTCACACATCCATTTTGCACGTTTATGAGTGTTTTCCTGTATTTTATCACAGATTTCCTCAGTATTAACTACACTTTTCAGTTTGCTATCATTGTTCTTTTTTGTTGAAATTTTACCTTGCGATTCCTGAAACCAAATAGTTGATAGAAACAGTGGTCCCAGCACCAATCCCTGTGGAACACCACTACCCACTTCCCGCCAGTCTGAGTAAGCAGCTTTACCCCTTACCCTGATTAATGTTTTATAACCAGTTTATTATCCACTCTGCTACTTTCCTCAGTTTGGAATCCTATGGTTATTTCACACACAGTGACAGACAGTGTTAAATACACAAATTCATTAATATTAAACTGTGTGTTCACTCATTTCCTGGAGATGATGTTTGTCCTTCCAAACATTGCAAGGCTCCAGATTAAGATGTTTCATTCATGCAGTTTTGTCGGTTCATTTCTCGCTGTGTTTAATACTTTGTTTAGTTACTGAAAATATATAATTAATCAATTGATCCTGCTCAATTATTTGTTTCTCCATTTATAAGGCACAGTTGAAACAAATCAATACAAAGTAGTGGAGAGGATTGAGCAGTTTTGATTCCAGGAATCTCCAAAGTTAACTGATTGAAACAGTAACAGGGATCTCCAAAGTTAACTAATTGAAACACTAACAGGAATATCCAAAGTTAACTAATTGAAACACTAACAGGGATCTCCAAAGTTAACTAATTGAAACACGAACATGGATCTCTAAAGTTAACTAACTGAAACACTATCAGGGATCTCCAAAGTTAACTAATTGAAACAATAACAGGGATCTCCAAATTTAACCAATTGAAACACTAACAAGAATCTCCAAAGTTAACTAACTGAAACACTATCAGGGGTCTCCAAAGTTAACTAATTGAAACACTAACAGGGATCTCCAAATTTAACCAATTGAAACACGAACAGGGATCTCCAACGTTAACTAATTGAAACACTAACAGGGATCTCCAAAGTTAACTGCTTGAAACTTAGCTATGAGGCGAGGTTGGAAAAACGCGGATTGTTTTCACTGGAACGACAGAGGTGGAGGGGTGACATGATGGAGGTTTACAAAGTTATGAGCGGCATGGACAGAGTGGATAGTCAGCAGCTTTATCCCAGGGTGGAAGAGTCAGTTACTAGGGGACATAGGTTTAAGGTGCGAGGGGCAAAGTTTAGAGTGGATGTGCGAGGCACGTTTTTTACACAGAGGGTGGTGAGTGCCTGGAACTTGCTGCCGGGGGAGGTGGTGGAAGCAGATACGATAGCGACGTTGAAGAGACATCTTGACAAATATATGAATAGAAGGGAATAGAGGGATATGGGCCCCGGAAGTGCAGAAGGTGTTAGTTTAGGCAGGCATCAAGATCGGTGCAGGCTTGGAGGGCCGAATGGCCTGTTCCTGTGCTGTACTGTTCTTTGTTCTTTGAAACACTAAGCTGATCCGCTGTGAGCAGGGTTCGAACATATGTACGGAAGTGAGTTTTGAATTTAACTCATTTACCATTTGGCCACGGAAACTGCATAGCCACTGCTGCTAATGTGAATTACTGCAATTGCTGCAAATCTGAAAATCAGTCAGAAACCTCTGGAAATACTCAGCAGGTCGGAAAGCATCAGTGGAGAGAGAAACAGAGTTAATGTTTCATGTCGATGACTTTTCATCAGATCTGGGAAAAGTTAGAGATGTATCAGGACAGAGGCGGGGAAACAGGGAGGAGAAGAAACAAAATGAAAGTTTTGTGATAAGGTGGAAAGCAGAAGAGATGAAATGACAGAAGGGATGACAGTGCGAGGCTGAAGAGCAGAGAATTCAAATTACTGTCAGATTATTTCTCTGCTTCACTCCCACTCTTTCCTCTCTGTCCTCGGCCACCTTACACTGATCTACTGAAGATCAATGGAAACTCGAGGGACAGCACCTCATTTTTCCAATGAGCAAGTGTCCAGCATTCCAGACTCAACATTGAAATCAGCAAGTGAAGATCATAACAAATACTCCCATTGATACAGACATAAACAGGATGGTAGGGTATATCTAGTAGAGAGCTGAAAGGATCAGTTCTTGGTCCTCAGCTATGAACAATCTATTTCAATGTCACAAATGAAGGGACAATGGGTCATGTCTCCAGGTTTACTGATGATACAAAGTGAGATGTGAGTTTAAATAGTGAGATGGTTGTCAAGAGCCTGCAATTGGATGTAGACAGTTTGAATGATTGGGGAAAAAAGCTTGCAGATAGAGAATATTGTCGGGAAATGTGAACTTATCCAATTTAATAGGAGGAATGGAAAAGTAGAGTGCTTTTAAGAAAGTGAGAGACTTGTAAATGCTAATATTCAGAGGGATTTGAGGATGTTTGTATTAGAATCACAGAAAGTCGATAGATAGGTACTGCAAGAAATCAGGAAGACAGATGATGTGTTAACCATTATTGGAAGGACTTGTGTATAGGAGTGAGGCAGTCTTGCTGCAATTGTCCTGGCCTTTGCTGAAACCACAACTGAAATACAGTGTGCAGTGTTAGTCTCCTTACCTAAGGAAGGATGTACTTTCCTTCGAGGGAGAGAGACAAAGGTTCATTAGATTGATTCCTGGGATGGCAGGGCTGTTCTCTGAGCAGACATAGAACATAGAACATAGAACATGACAGCGCAGTACAGGCCCTTCGGTCCTCGATGTTGCACCGATCTGTGAAACCATCTGACCTACAGTATTCCATTTTCATCCATATGTCTATCCAATGACCACTTAAATGCCCGTAAAGTTGGCGAGTCTACTACTGTTGCAGGCAGGGCGTTCCACGCCCCTACTACTCTCTGAGTAAAGAAACTACCTCTAACATCTGTCCTATATCTATCACCCCTCAACTTAAAGCTATGTCCCCTCGTGTTTGTCATCACCATCCGGGGAAAAGGACTCTCACTATCCACCCTATCTAACCCTCTGATTATCTTATATGTCTCTATTAAGTCACCTCTCCTCCTCCTTCTCTCTAACGAAAACAACCTCAGGTCCCTCAGCCTTTCCTCGTAAGACCTTCCCTCCATCCAAGGCAACATCCTAGTAAATCTCCTCTGCACCCTTTCCAAAGCTTCCACATCCTTCCTATAATGCGGTGACCAGAACTGCACGCAATACTCCAGGTGCGGCCGCACCAGTTATGTACAGCTGCAGCATGACCTCCATGCTCCGAAACGCGATCCCCCTACTAATAAAAGGTAACACACCATATGCCTTCTGAACAGCCCTATTAACCTGGGTGGCAACTTTCAGGGATTTATGTACCTGGGCACCAAGATCTCTCTGTTCATCTACACTACCAAGAATCTTCCCATTAGCCCAGTACTCTGCATTCCGGTTACTCCTTCCAAAGTGAATCACCTCACACTTTTCCGCATTAAACTCCATTTGCCATCTCTCAGCCCAGCTCTGCAGCCTATCTATGTCCCTCTGTAACCTACAACATTCTTCGGCACTATCCACAACTCCACCAACCTTCGTGTCATCCGCAAATGTACTAACCCACCCTTCTACACCCTCATCCAATTCATTTATAAAAATGACAAACAGCAGTGGCCCCAAAACAGATCCTTGCGGTACACCACTAGAAACTATACTCCAGGATGAACATTTGCCATCAACCACCACCCTCTGTCTTCTTTCAGCTAGCCAATTCCAAAGCACTAATCACCTTCAATCCCATACTTCCATATTTTCTGCAATAGCCTACCGTGGGGAACCTTATCAAATGCCTTACTGAAATCCATATACACCACATCCACGGCTTTACCCTCATCCACCTGTTTGGTCACCTTCTCAAAAAACTCAATGAGGTTTGTGAGGCACGACCTACCCTTCACAATACCGTGCTGACTATCGCTAATGAACTTATTCTTTTCAAGATGATTATAAATCCTATCTCTTATAATCTTTTCCAACATTTTACCAACAACCGAAGTAAGGCTCACAGGCCTATAATTACCAGGGCTGTCTCTACTCCCCTTCTTGAACAAGGGGACAACATTTTCTATCCTCCAGTCTTCCGGTACTATTCCTGTCGACAATGACGACATAAAGATCAAGGTCAAAGGCTCTGCAATCTCCTCCCTGGCTTCCCAGAGAATCCTAGGATAAATCCCATCTGGCCCTGGGGACTTATCTATTTTCCTACTTTCCAAAATTGCTAACACCTCCTCCTTGTGAACCTCAATCCCATCTAGCCTAGTAGTCTGTATCTCAATATTCTCCTCGACAACATTTTCTTTCTCTACTGTAAATACTGACGAAAAACATTCATTTAACACTTCCCCTACCTCCTCTGATTCCACACACAACTTCCCAATACTATCCTTGATTGGCCCTAATCTAACTCTAGTCATTCTTTTATTCCTGATATACCTAATGAAAGCCTTAGGGTTTTCCTTGATCCTATCCGCCAATGGCTTCTCGTGTCCTCTCCTCGCTCTTCTTAGCTCTCCCTTCAGATCCTTCCTGGCTAGCTTGTATCTCTCAAGCGCCCGAACTGAGCCTTCACGTCTCATCCTAACATAAGACTTCTTCGTCTTGACAAGCGCTTCAACTTCTTTAGTAAACCACGGCTCCCTCGCTCGACAACTTCCTCCCTGCCTGGCAGGTACATACTTATCAAGGACACGCATTAGCTGCTCCTTGAATAAGCTCCACATTTCGATCGTTCCCATCCCCTGCAGTTTTCTTCCCCATCCTATGCATCCTAAATCTTGCCTAATCGCATCATAATTTCCTTTCCCCCAGCTATAATTCTTGCCCTGCGGTATATACCTGTCCCTGCCCATCGCTAAGGTAAACCTAACCGAATTGTGATCACTATCACCAAAGTGCTCACCTACATCTAAATCTAACACCTGGCCGGGTTCATTACCCAGTACCAAATCCAATGTGGCATCGCCCCTGGTTGGCCTGTCTACATACTGTGTCAGAAAACCCTCCTGCACACACTGGACAGAAACTGACCCATCTAAAGTACTCGAACTATAGTATTTCCAGTCAATATTTGGAAAGTTAAAGTCCCCCATAAAAACTACCCTGTTACTCCCGCTCCTGTCGAGAATCATCTTCGCTATCCTTTCCTCTGCATCTCTGGAACTATTCGGAGGTCGATAGAAAACTCCCAACAGGGTGACCTCTCCTCTCCTCTTTCTAACCTCGGCCCATACTACCTCAGTAGACGAGTCCTCAAACGTCCTTTCTGCCGCCGTAATACCCTCCTTGATTAAAAATGCCACACCCCCCACCCCCCTCTTTTACCATCTTCTCTGTTCTTACTGAAACATCTAAATTCCGGAACCTGCAACATCCATTCCTGTCCCTGCTCTACCCATGTCTCCGAAATGGCCACAACATAGAGTAGAATGGGCTTATGTTCTCTGGAGTTTAGAGGAATGAAAGTTGATTTCTTTGAAATGAATAACATTGTCCGAGGGTTTGAATCTTCTACCTCAGAGGCGAGTGTCCTACCAACTGACCTACAGCATACAGATGGTGATTCAAACAAACATTCAGTCTGTAGTGTAACTGGAAACTCGGAATGGTCAATTGTTGTGTTTCTGGAGATGGAGAATTTCATTATTTGTGGATTTTCTCTTCAGTGTTTTCCTTGACTCTCTTTGAGGCCCCTTTCCCAATCCTCTGTCTCCTGGACTGTCTTGTGGACTGTGATCTCTGATGCAGTTTTCAATGGCTGGCAAACACAAGCCTTCCAGTGAATTCCCATTGTCTCTGCCCTGTCGTTATACAGACTGATTCTACCCGACAGCAGCTGGTGTTTACAACAGTTTCCACAGTCTCTGGAGGCCTAATTATCTGTAGATTTCCAGACAGGCTGTAGTACACTTGTATAATTAATCCAAGCTTCCAAAATGAACTAAAAGCAAAATACTGCGGATGCTGGAAATCTGAAATAAAAACAAGAAATGCTGGAATCACTCAGCAGGTCTGGCAGCATCTGTGGAAAGAGAAGCAGAGTTAACGTTTCGGAAATGTTAACTCTGCTTCTCTTTCCACAGATGCTGCCAGACCTGCTGAGTGATTCCAGCATTTCTTGTTTTTATTCCAAAATGAACTGTCAGTTTAACAGTTCCTTTGCTGAATTGATGCTTTAAAACAGACTCATCTACTTTAGCAGGGCTGTAATCCAGGTTTCTGAGCCAAATATCTTTAAAAGCATTATTGAAATGACTAACATCCTTCCTGAGGAGGAAGATGATAAAAATTGTTACCGACATTGAACCTGAGACTTGACGAATCCGTTGTGATCCAGGTTCAAACTTGTACAGAGGAACCCCGGAGGATTTCCAGTCCAACACCGTAACCACTCAGTCATCACAGCTGCACAAAGTATTGCCCAACAGTTTAACTTCTCAAATCTCCGACCCTGTTCTCTGTGTTAAATCTCAGCAACGCTTATTGTGTGGATTTTGTGATGTTCAATTTGTACAAATACATAAAATCAAAATGAATCACAGGGATCGTTAAAATAATCTCACTTTCTGATATTAATAGCATGCAACACAATATGTTAAGAGAATTTACAAATTCCATGTTATTTATATTTAACCACAAGAATACCCACAGTCGATGGTTGAAATGCAGGGAGTTATGGGAGGTCTGAGAATAAGAGACAAAGCTAAAAGACCATTAAAAGGTAAGAGTGGGGTTTGCTGAATTCCCTGAAGGTGATTCCCAGATAGTACTTTATTACATTTCCAGAGAATTCACTGAAGGTTATTTATAGATGGTCTTTTATTTTGTAAATGGACCCTTGTAGGTGCATTATGCACAGTCTCTTATTATTCGGGATATTGATTTCCTGAAGGTGGTTTAAGGATCGTACCTTAGTACTTTAAATTTAAGTTCCCTCAGACTCGCTATAGACAGTTCTGTTTTATTTGATGCAGATTAATCTGAAGGAACTTTATAAACTATCCCTTATTTTAATGATTACTGCTCCAAAGGAGATTTATGGGCAGCACTCTATATTTGGATGGAGATTTCTACAAAGAATAATTGTGGACAGTCCCTGATTATTTGAATGGATGAATAATTCTCTATTGAAAGGATGTTCTCCTTTTGTTCAATGGTGATTTTTCTAACTGTGCTTTTTGGAAATACCCTCATAATTCAGAGCAGAGACTTCTCCAGAGGCAGTTTATCGACAGTCCCATATTTATTGTGATGTTTCACATCTTCCACCCTATCACAGACTGTCCCTTTTGTTCTTCTTTCCATCCTCCCCCCTTTCACTTGCTCAAAACCTATTACATTTCTATCCTTTCTCACTTCTGATGAACGGTCACAGATCTGAAACATTAACTCTGTTTCTCTCTCTACAAATACTGCCTGACCTGATGAGAATATCCAGTATTTTCTGTTCTATATGTTGTGGTGTGATTTCCATTCCTGTGATTTGTGGGATCTCTTTAAGCTGTGGGAAACAGGTGAGAATCTGTATTCTTTGTGTGTGTGGTACTGCTCCAGCAATCCTAGGTATAAATCATTGTCCATTGTTCAGCTCAGTTCTCATTTCCTCAGACATTACTTCTAAAAAAACAGATTTTTAAAAGCAAAATTTCTTGTCCACTGCCGCGAATTGAATCTTCATTATTGAGCCAGACTCGTGCAGTTAAACAGGTAAGTTTACCTGTCTCTGTGTGATCTGCATCTCATTGTCCAATCAGGCAGTTTTGTGATTGAAGTGACAGTGATAGGGATTGTATTATTAGATTGCCCTGAGTGTCCCTCCTTTAAATCTCCATTTAAAATGTTCTGTTCAATTCGAACAATGAGTGGTAATTATGGGTGGAACTCCGGATTTCAACGTACCGGCACTAATTGGATCATGTAACCTGAGATATTCTACACAATTTTCTTTTGTGTAAAAGTGGCTTGTAGGGAACTGATTATTTACTTTTAAAAGTTGGAACAAAGACAGCATTTTTCACAGAAAATGCGAGGAGGTTTTGTGGATATGTGGATTGAAAATGATTTCAGCCAGGTCAGTGAGTGTTTCTGGACAATGTGTAACTATATAAATATATCTCCTCTTGTATCACAGCTCCTCTCCAGCTGTCTGAGCATTAAACCCCTTTGTGTGGAGTTGTATCTTAAACAGGCATCTGTTTAGTGATGTCAGTGCTGAAATGTCGTGCTCTAAACATTTACTATTTAATCCATCAGAACGTTTTATCCAGACTAGATTATTCTTTGGCTCGGCAACATAAGTTACAATCTCTCACGCAGGCCGTGCATTCACATCATTTTTGGGCTACGGCTCTCTTGAAGGTTTCTGGTTCAGTTAATTGGTATTGGAACAGTTTCTGGGTGCTGGGTCAGTGAACATGTCCTGGATTAGGCGAGGCACAACTGGTCAGATTCCAGGTGCTGGGTCAGTGAACATGTCCTGGATTAGGTGATGCTCACCTGGTCAGTTTCCAGGTGCTGGGTCAGTGAACATGTCCTGGATTAGGTGATGCTCACCTGGTCAGATTCCAGGTGCTGGGTCAGTGAACATGTCCTGGATTAGGCGAAGATCACCTGGTCAGTTTCCAGGTGCTGTGTCAGTGAACATGTCCTGGATTAGGTGATGTACACCTGGTCAGTTTCCAGGTACTGGGTCAGTGAACATGTCCTGGGTTAGGTGAAGATCACCTGGTCAGTTTCCAGGTGCTAGGTCAGTGAACATGCCCCGGGTTAGGTGATGTTCACCTGGTCAGTTTCCAGGTGCTGGGTTAGTGAACATGTCCTGGGTTCGGTGATGCTCACCTGGTCAGTTTCCAGGTACTGGGTCAGTGAACATGTCCTGGGTTAGGTGATGCTCACCTGGTCAGTTTCCAGGTACTGGGTCAGTGAACATGTCCTGGGTAAGGTGATGCTCACCTGGTCAGTTTCCAGGTACTGGGTCAGTGAACATGTCCTGGGTTAGGTGATGATCACCTGGTCAGTTTCCAGGTACTGGGTCAGTGAACATGTCCTGGTTTAGGTGATGATCACCTGGTCAGTTTCTGGAACTGTTCCAGAGTTGAGGTGTTTGGTCGGTCCTCCAGTATATTCTCCAATTCATAATCAGTATACGTACTTAACTGGAAAATGTATAATTTACAATACTGCTACAATGTAATCTCCAGATCATCCTGTCAAATATATATGTTGCATGGCTGGTATGTATGACTGTCAGGGAATGATCTGCCTTCTAGATGCTATCACAATAGGAAAGGGTTGAAAGCAGGATATGTGGGACTCTTCAATAGAGGTAATGGGTAATGTGGGTCATTCAATTAAACTAAAAGAACATCAGAAATAAAAGAACAGAACAGCAAACAGAGGCAGCCTTGTTCCCATGGGAATGTAGACGATGCATCTTATTTGGAATGTGATAATGAGTAAAGGAGCACTGGTGTTCTGGTTCAAGACAGGACAGGGGATGGTGTTGGGACGGACCTCTAGATGGAATCATTGGTCCATCAAGAATGTTACATGTCTACAGTGTAAAAGATGCCTCTTTGCATTGTCACAGCTAGACTGATAACTTCAGCGGGAGGAAAAAATGTGATCTCAGGGGTTATTGGACTGAAACCTGAGTAAAACAGAGCCTTGTGAATGTCTATGCCTGCAATTGAAATAAGAGGATAGTAGTAAGTCAATGATTGGTCCAGTGAAATTTATTATGTTTGTATTCTTGTAAGGGTCATACAAAGAGTGTCTAAATAGACAGAAGGTGTAGAAGATTTCAAAAGGCACTTGGAGGATGAGACAAGTGATTTCACCCACAGCTGCAAATATTTATTACCATGAATTCTACCCAACGGAAAAACCAGGTCATATAAATGACACATTGTAAACTACTGTTCAGATACTGTGAGGTATCATATCTTACTTGTGCAGAATAAAGTTTAATCACTGCCATCAATTTGGGCCGATGTCGACTCAATGGCTATTAAGGTTTATCGAAAAGAAAACTGAACATAGGGCAAATGATGAAAAACTATTTCCACTGCTTGGGGAATCCAGGACTTGGAGCCATATTCTAGAGATGAGAGTCAGACCTTTCAGCAGTGAAATTAGGAAACACCTGTACACACAAAGAGTGGTGGAAGTTTGGAACTCTCTTCCACAAACAACAACTGATGCTAGATCAATTGCAAATTTTCAATCTGAGATTAATAAATACTTGCCAACGAATGCTATTAAGATATAATGGACAAAAGGCTGGTGGCTGGAGTTTGGTCACAGAACTAGTTTGGCAGGGGGATGGGAACCGGAGCCACGGATCAGTGGATGGGGTAGCTGTTGAACAGGGCAAAGTTGCAGCCAGTATGATGGGTTGAAGTGTGTCTATTTTAACGCAAGAAGTGTCAGGAATAAGGGTGATGAACTTAGAGCATGGATCAGTACTTGGAGCTACAATGTTGTGGCCATTATGGAGACTTGGATATCGCAGGGGCAGGATTGGATGTTGGATGTTCCGGGGTTTAGATGTTTCAAAAGGAATAGGGAGGGAGGTAAAAGAGGTGGGGGAGTGGCATTGTTAATTAGGGATAGTATCACAGCTGCAGAAAGGGAGGTCGTCGAGGAGGGTTTGTCTACTTAGTCATTATGGGTGGAAGTCAGAAACAGGAAAGGAGCAGTCACTTTGTTGGGAGTTTTCTATAGACCCCCAAATAGCAACAGAGACATGGAGGAACAGATTGGGAGGCAGATTTTGGAAAGGTGCAGAAGTAACAGGGTTGTTGTCATGGGTGACTTCAACTTCCCTAATATTGATTGGAACCTCCTGAGTGCAAATAGTTTGGATGGAGCAGTTTTTGTCAGGTGTGTCCAGGAAGGTTTCCTGACTCAATATGTAGATAGGCCGACTGGAGGGGAGACTATGTTGGACTTGGTGCTTGGCAACGAACCAGGCCAGGTGGCAGAACTCTCGGTGGGAGAGCATTTCGGTGATAGTGATCACAACTCCCTGACCTTTACGATAGTCATGGAGAGGGACAGGAGCAGATGGGATGGGAAAATATTTAATTGGGGGAGGGATGAACTGGGGAGCTTAAATTGGGAACAGATGTTCTCAGAGAAATGCATGACAGAAATGTGGAGGTTGTTTCGGGAGCACTTGCTGCGAATACTGGATAGGTTTTTCCCGATGCGGCAGGGAAGGGATGGTAGGGTGAAGGAACCTTGGATGGCAAGAGATGTGGGACAGCTAGTCAAGAGGAAAAAGGAAGCTTACTTAAGGTTGAGGAAGCAAGGATCAGATAGGGCTCTAGAGGGTTGCAAGGTAGCCAGGAAGGAACTGAAGAATGGACTTTGGAGAGCTAGAAGGGGACATGAAAAAGTCTTGGCGGTTAGGATTAAGGAAAATCCCAAGGCGTTCTACACTTATGTGAGGAACAAGAGGATGGCCAGAGTGAGGGCCGATCAGGGATAGTGGAGGGAACTTGTGTCTGGAGTCGGAGGAGGTAGGGGAGGTCCTAAATGAATACTTGCTTCAGTATTCACTAGTGAGAGGGACCTGGTCGTTTGTGAGGACATCGTGGAACAGGCTGATATGCTCGAACAGGTTGAGGTTAAGAGGGAGGATGTGCTGGAAATTAGGAATGATACGAGGACAGATAAGTCCCCGGGGCCAGACGGGATATACCCAAGGATATTACGGGAAGCGAGGGAAGAGATTGCTGCGCCTTTGGCGATGATCTTTGCGTCCTCACTGTCCACTGGAGTCGTCCTGGATGATTGGAGGGTGGCAAATGTTGTTCCCTTGTTCAAGAAAGGGAATAGGGATAACCCTGGGAATTACAGACCAGTCAGTCTTACGTCGGTAGCGGGCAAGTTATTGGAGAGGATTCTGAGAGACAGGATTTATGATTATTTGGAAAAGCATGGTTTGATTAGAGACAGTCAGCATGGCTTTGTGAGGGGCAGGTCATGCCTCACAAGCCTTATTGAATTCTTTGAAGATGTGACAAAACACATTGATGAAGGAAGAGCAGTGGATGTGCTGTATATGGATTTTAGCAAGGCGTTTGATAAGGTTCCCCATGGTAGGCTCATTCAGAAAGTAAGGAGGCATGGGATTCAGGGAAAGTTGGCTGTCTGGATACAAAATTGGCTGGTCCATAGAAGTCAGAGGATGGCAGTAGATGGAAAGTATTCAGCATGGAGCTTGGTGACCAGTGGTGTTCCACGGGGATTTGTTCTGGGACCTCTGCTCTTTGTGATTTTTATAAATGACTTGGATGAGGAAGTGGAAGGCTGGGTTAGCAAGTTTGCCGATGACACGAAGGTTGCTGGAGTTTTGGATAGTGTGGAAGGCTGTTGCAGGTTGCAACGGGACATTGACAGTATGCAGAGCTGGGCTGAGAAGTGGCAGATGGAGTTCAACCTGGAAAAGTGTGAAGTGATTCATTTTGGCAGGTCGAATTTGAATGCAGAATACAAGCTTAAAGACATGATTCTTGGTACTGTGGAGGAACAGAGGGATCTTGGGGTCCATGTCCATAGATCGCTCAAAGTTGCCACCCAAGTTGATAGGGTTGTTAAGAAGGCGTATGGTGTGTTGGCTTTCATTAACAGGGGGATTGAGTTTAAGAGCCGCGAGGTTATGCTGCAGCTCTATAAGGCCCTGGTTCGACCACACTTGGACTATTGTGTTCAGTTCTGGTCGCCTCATTATAGGAAGGATGTGGAAGCTTTAGAGAGGGTGCAGAGGACATTTACCAGGATGCTGCCTGGACTGGAGGGCATGTCCTACGAAGAAAGATTGAGGGTGCTAGGGCTTTTCTCAATTGAACCAAAAAGGATGAGAGGTGACTTGATGGAGGGGTACATGATGATGAGAGGCATAGATAGAGTGGATAGTCAGAGACTTTTCCCCAGGGTGGAAAGGGCTATCACCAGGGGGCATAATTTTAAGGTGATTGAAGGAAGGTTTCTGGGAGATATCAGAGGTTGGTTCTTTACATAGAGAGTGGTGGGTGCGTGGAATACATTGCCAGCAGTAGAAGCAGATACAGTCAGGACATTTAAGCAACCCTTGGATAGGTACATGGATGATAGTAGAATGAAGGGTAGGTCGTTAGTTTGATCTTAGAGTAGGTTAAAGGTTCGGCACAACATCGTGTGCCGAAGGGACTGCACTGTGCTGTACTGTTCTATGTTCTATCAGCCATGACCTCACGCAATGGCATAACAGGTTTCAGGGGCTAAATGGCCTAAATGAATATCAACAAGTCATATATTCACCTTATATCAACACGCACTAACCCTATATACAGACACAAGGCTTCAAGGTGGGATACAAACTGTTGAGGCATTAGATTGGCTGGCTGTACTTAAAGTTGATAAGTTACCTGTAACTGATGAGATGCAATGTTACTGAGGGAAGTAAAAGTGGGAATTGAGTATTTACTGGACAGTCTTCCAATCCTCCTTAGATGCAGGGGTGATGCAAGAGGAGTGGAGCGTTGCAAATATTACACTCTTCCTCAAACAGGGTGTGAGGACAAGCCCAGCAACTACAGTCAGTCAGTTTAATCTTGGTCGTGGGAAAGCTTTTAGAAACGACAATTCAGGACAAAAGTAATAGTCACTTTGGATAAATGTGGATTAACTGAGGAAATCCAGCATGGGTTTGTTGAGGGAAAATCATGTTTAACTAACTTGTTTGAGTTTTTTTGTTTGAAGGAACAGAAAGCGTTAATGAGGGTATCCCATTGCAGTGTGTACATGGTCTTCAAAAAGGCATTTGATAAAGTGCCACATAACAGGCTTGTCAGTAAAGTTACAGTCATGGAATAAAAGGGACAGTAGCAGCATGGATAGAAAATTAGTTGTGTCACAGCAAACATACGAACATATGAATTATGAGCAGGAGTTGACCATTTGGCCCCTCAAGCCTGTTCTCCCATTTCATAAGATCATGGCTGATCTGATTGTGGCCTCAACTCTATGTTCCTGTCCACCTACTATAACCTTTGACTCCCTTGTCAATCAAGAATCTGTCTAACTCAGCCTTAAAAAATATACAATGACTCTGCCTACACTGCTCTCTGGGGAAGAGAATTCCACAGACTAATAAACCTCTGAGAGAAAAAAAACACCTCATCTCCATCGTAAATGGGAGAGCCTAATTTTTAAACTGTGTCCCCTTGTTCCAGTCTCTTCTGCAAGGGGAAACATTCTCTTAGCATCCACCCTGTCAATTCCCCTCAGGAATGTTTCAATAAGATCACCTCTCATTCTTCTAAACTCCAATTGATACAGACCCAACCTGTCCAACCTTTCCTCATAAGAATAACCCCTTATCCCAGGAATCAATTGAGTGAACCTTCTCTGAACTACTTCCACTGCAATTCTATCCTTAAGTAAGGACATCAAAACTGTTCAGAATACTCCAGCTGTGTTCTCACCAATGCCAACCATCGCAAAACCTCCCCGCTTTTATATTCCATTCTCCTTGCAATACATTACAACATTCCATTTGCATTCTTAATCACTTGCTGTACCTGCAGACTAACTTTCTGTTAAATCATGTACCAGGACACCCAAATCACCCTGTACAGCAGAGTTCTGCAATTTCTCTCCATTTAAATTATATACTGTTTTGCTATTCTTCCTGACAAAGTGGACAAGATCACGTTTTCCCAGATTATACTCAATCTGACACATTCTTGACAGAGAGTTGTTGTGAACTGCACAGTGGCGCAGTGGCTAGCACCACAGTCTTTCAGTTCCAGCGACCTGGGTTTGATTCTGGGTACTGCATTTGTGAACTTTGTAAGTTCTCCCTGTGACTGCATTGACCATAAATTGACCGTATCGTTGGTAGGTGGTTGGAGAATTGTGGGGATCTAGTAGGGAATGTGGGATTAATGTAGCATTGGTATAAATGGGTGGTTGCCTCGGTGGGCTAAAGGGCCTATTTCAGTGCTGGATCTCAAAATGAAAAAAATTTTTTTTTCCAGACTGCAGGAAAGTACATCGTGGAGTTCCCTAGGGGTTGGTATCAGCGCCCCTGCATTTCTTGATATATGGTCATGACCTTGACTTTGGTGCACAGAACACAATTTCAAAATGTAAGTCTGACACAAACTCGCCACCTGTAAAGGGACAAGGAGAGGACCAGCTGGGCTGAATCACAATGCTTTTTGACATCGATGCAGTACCTAGTAACCAAAGCCCCTGTGCCCTGCTCTATATTGGCTGATCTGTGTTTAATGGGACACTGTAGAAAGAGCTTTACTCTGTGCTGAGTCACCTTGCTGTACCTGTACTGAGAGGGTTTGATTGGAATGTCTAGAAGGAGCTGTTATCTGTATCTAACCCGTGCTGTACATTCCCTGTATTGTTTGATGGGGCAGTGTAGAGGGAGATTTACTTCATATCTAATCATGCTGTGGGTGTGTTTGATGAGATCACTTCTCATTCTCCTTAAGTCTAGTCTACTCAGTCTCTCCTGATAGGACAATACCCCCGTCCAGGAGCCTGTCTGGTGAACTTTCTATGTTAAGTATATCCTTCATTAGGTAAGGAGACCAAATCTATGGACAAAGCTGTAATTAATCAAATGCAGGACTGAAACATGACAGAGGGTGCAGTCACTCTGGGTTCAGCATGAATTATTCAATAATTTAAACTTAATCACATCAGAGAAAATTATTTCCAACTTCTTGAAGGAAACCTCAATGGCGGCCGTGGTACCCAGCATTCCAAGCGGGAATGAATATGCCGTACTCACTCCACAGGTGGCCACCGCGCAGGCGCAAATCCAGACGCACAGAGACACTGCGCATGCTCCAGAGACAGGCGGCCATTGCGGTGGAAGGCGGTGAAAGTCGGTGATGCACATAAGACTAATGGAGCCGGCGAGCGGGGAGGAGACTTCAGAAGGACTTGGTGTAGCCCGCAAACGCGAATAAGAATGACAATGTCCCGCTTTGGTAACTCAGGCTCCTTTCACCTGGTAAGAGAATCCGGGTAAGAAAAAAGAGGCGGGAGGATTCAGATCGCCGCCATTTTGCTGCTGGGCCAATAGAGCGCATGCGCAATATCCTGGTGATGTCAGTGAGTGGGCCTGGCTTCGGAATCCTCTGTGTTGAGTTGGAGCTGATACAGCACAGGCTGGGGATGGAGGCTGGGATCTTCCTGTGCTCGATCAGCACAGGCTGGGGATGGAGGCTGGGATCTTCCTGTGCTCACTCAGCACTGGCTGGGGATGGAGGCTGGGATCTTCCTGTGCTCACTCAGCACAGGCTGTGGATGGAGGCTGGGATCTTCCTGTGCTCACTCAGCACAGGCTGTGGATGGAGTCTGGGATCTCCCTGTGCTCTGCATTGGGCTCAGTACTGTACTCTGCGTTTAACCCTCATTGTGTTGTTCTAATTGCTGCCTCTCTCTCTCTCTTGCAGTGGGTCTGGGAGTTCCTGACTGATCACAATGTCCTGATCCTTTCCACACATCACACACACTCAAGTTGGATGAGCCGCTGGTGGTGATGCAGGAGATGGAAAACTCCAGCCTTCCATCCACTCCGCAGTGAGGTCAGATCACACACTGATAATAACTCGTACAACAGGGTGTTAACTCAGCAGAAGCTGGGAATGGGGCCTGGGATCTTCCTGTGCTCTGAGAATGGGAATCAGTAACACATTATGTGAGAACAGCTATATCAGCACAGGCTGGGGATGGAGGCTGGGATCTCCCCGTGCTCACTGACCCCACGCACTCACCCCACTCACTGATCCCACGCACTGACACCACGCACTGACTCAACTCACTATCCGCACTCACTATCCGCACTCATTGACCCCACTCACTATCTGCACTCATTGACCCTCCTCACTATCCGCACACACTGACCGCACTTACTGACCGCACTCACTATCCGCACTCACTATCCGCACTCACTATCCACACTCACTATCCACACTCACTATCCACACTCACTATCCCCACTCACTGACCCCACTCACTGACCCCACTCACTGACCCCACTCACTGACCCCACTCACTATTCACACTCACTATCCTCACTGACTATCCTCACTGACTATCCACACTCACTATCCGCAATTACTGACCCCACTCACTGACGCCACTCACTGACCGCACTCACTATCCGCACTCACTGACCCCACTCACTATCCGCACTCACTGACCCCACTCACTATCCGCACGCACTGACCCCACTCACTGACCGCACTCAGTATCCGCGCTCACTATCTGCACTCACTGACCCCACTCACTGTCCACACTCATTGACCCCACTCGCCGACCCCACTCGCCGACCCCACTCGCCGACCGCACTCACCATCCGCACTCACCATCCGCACTCACCATCCGCACTCACCATCCGCACTCACCATCCGCACTCACTGACCCCACTTACTGATCGCACTCACTATCCGCACTCACTGACCCCACGCACTGACCGCACACACTGACCGCACTCACTGACCCCACTCACATTCCGCACTCACTGACCCCACTCAGTATCCTCACTCACTATCCACACTGACTATCCACACTCACTATGCGCACTCACTGACCCCACTCACTGACCCCACTCACGGACCCCACTCACGAGCCGCACTCACTAGCCGCACTCACTGACCCCACGTATTGACCGCACTCACTGATCCCACTCACTATCCACACTCACTATCCGCATTCACTAACCGCACTCACTATCCGCACTCACTGACCACACTCACTATCCACACTCACTATCCACACATCACTGACCCCACTCACTGACCCCACTCACAATCTGCACTCACTGACAAAACTCACTATCCGCACTCATTATCCGCACTCACTATCCGCACTCACTATCCGCACTCACTATCCGCACTCACTATCCGCACTCACTATCCGCACTCATTGACCCAACTCACTGACCCCACTCACCATCCGCACTCAATGACCCAACTCACCGACCCCTCTCACCGACCCCTCTCACCGACCCCTCTCACCGACCCCTCTCACCGACCCCACTCACCGACCCCACTCACCGACCCCACTGACCGACACCACTTACCGACCCCACAGACTGACACCACTTACCGACCCCACTCACGGTCCCCACTCACCGACCCCACACACTGGCCACACTCACCGACCTCACTCACTGGCCCTACACACCGTCCCCACTCACCGTCCCCACTCACCGACCGCACTCACCGACCGCACTCACCGGCCCCACCCACCGACCCCACCCACCGACCCCACTCACCGACCCCACTCACCATCCCCACACACCGGCCCCACACACCGACCCCACACACCGACCCCACACACCGACCCCACTCACCGTCCCCACTCACCAACCCCACACACCGAACCCACACACCGAACCCACTCACCGGCCCCACACACCGACCCCACACACCGACCCCACACACCGACCCCACTCACCGACCCCACTCACCGACCCCACTCACCGACCCCACTCACCATCCCCACTCACCATCCCCACTCACCGGCCCCACACACCGACCCCACTCACCGTCCCCACTCACCAACCCCACACACCGAACCCACTCACCGGCCCCACTCACCGACCCCACTCACCGACCCCACTCACCGACCCCACTCACCGACCCCACTCACCGACCCCACTCACCGACCCCACTCACCGACCCCACTCACCGTCTCCACTCACCGTCCCCACTCACCGTCCCCACTCACCGTCCCCACTCACCGTCCCCTCTCGCCGACCCCACTCGCCGACCCCACTCGCCGACCCCACTCGCCGACCCCACTCGCCAACCCCACTCGCCGACCCCACTCGCCGACCCCACTCGCCAACCCCACTCACTTTCCACACTCACTGACCCCACTCACTATCCGCACTCACTGACCCCACTCACTGTCCGCACTCAATATCCACACTCACTATCCGCAACCACTGACCCCACTAACTGACCCCAATCACTGACCCCACTCAGTAACCGCAATCACTGACCCCACTCAGTATCCGCAATCACTGACCCCACTCAGTATCCACAATCACTGACCCCACTCACTATCCGAACTCACTGACCCCACTCACTATCTGCACTCACTGACCCCACTCACGGACCCAACTCAGCATCCGAACTCACTGACCCCACTCACTATCCGCACTCACTGACCCCACTCGCCGACCTCACACGCCGACCCCACTCGCCGACCCCACTCACAATCCGCACTCACTGACCCCACTCACTATACGCACTCACTGACCCCACTCTCTATCCGCACACACTGACCCCACTCACTGACCCCACTCACTGTCCCCACTCACTGTCCCCACTCACTGTCCCCACTCACTGTCCCCACTCACTGTCCCCACTCACTGACCCCACTCACTGACCCCACTCACTGACCTCACTCACTGTCCCCACTCACTGTCCCCACTCACTGTCCCCCCACTCACTGTCCCCCCACTCACTGTCCCCCCACTCACTGTCCCCACTCACTGTCCCCACTCACTGTCCCTACTCAGTATCCGCACTCACTGACCCCACTCACTATCCGCACTCACTGACCCCACTCACTATCAGCACTCACTGACCCCACTCACTGTCCGCACTCACTGACCCCACACACTGACCCCACTCACTATCCGCACTCACTATCTGCACTCACTGACCTCACTCACTGACCTCACTCACTGACCTCACTCACTGACCCCACTCACTGACCCCACTCACTATCCGCACTCTCTGACCCCACTCACATTCCGCACTCACTGACCCCACTCACTATCCGCACTCACTGACCCCACTCACTATCAGCACTCACTGACCCCACTCACTGTCCGCACTCACTGACCCCACACACTGACCCCACTCACTATCCGCACTCACTGACCTCACTCACTGACCCTACTTACCGACCCCACTCACCGTCCACATTTACTGACACCATTGCCGGCCCACTCGCCGTCCCCACTCACGGTCCCCATTCACCGACCCCACTCACCATCCCCACTCACCGACCGCACTCACTGACCCCACTCACCATCCCCACTCACCGACCCCACTCACTGACCGCACTCACTGACCCCACTCACTATCGGCACTCACTGACCCCACTCACTGTCCGCACTCACTGACCCCACACACTGACCCCACTCACTATCCGCACTCACTATCCACACTCACTGACCCCACTCACTGACCCCACTTACCGACCCCACTCACCGTCCACTTTTACTGACACCATTGCCGGCCCACTCGCCGTCCCCACTCACGGTCCCCATTCACCGACCCCACTCACCATCCCCACTCACTGACCCCACACACCGACCCGACTCACCGTCCCCACACACCGTCCCCACTTACCGTCCCCACTCATCGTCCTCACTCGCTGTCCCCACTCACCGTCCCCACTCACCGACCACACTCACCGACCCCACTCAACTTCCGCAACCACTGACCCCAGTAACTGACCCCAGTAACTGACCCCACTCACTGACCCCACTCACTGACCCCACTCACTGACCCCATTCACTGACCCCATTCACTGACCCCACTCACTGACCCCACTCACTGACCCCACTCACTATCCGCACTCACTGACCCCACTCAGTATCCGAACTCACTGACCCCACTCACTATCCGCACTCACTGACCCCACTCACCGACCCCACTCGCTGACCTCACACACCGACCCCATTCACCGACCCCACACACCGTCCCCACACACCGTCCCCACACACCGACCCCACACACCGACCCCACACACCGACCCCACTCACTGACCCTACTCACTGACCCTACTCACTGACCCCACTCACTATCTGCACTCCCTGACTCACTCACTATCCGCACACACTATCCGCACTCACTGACCCCACTCACTATCCGCACTCACTGACCCCACTAACTATCTGCACTCACTTACCCCACTCAATGACCCCACTCAGTATACGCACTCACTATCCGCAATCACTGACCCCACTCACTATCCACACTCATTGACCCCACTCACCGACCCCACTCGCCGACCCGACTCGCCGACCCCTCTCGCCGACTCCACTCACTCACCCCACTCACTATCCGCACTCACCGACCCCACTCACTACACGCACTCACTGACCCCACTCACCGACCCCACTCACTATCCGCACACACTGACCCAACTCACTGTCCCTCCTCACTGTCCCTCCTCACTGTCCCCACTCACTGTCCCTCCTCACTGTCCCCACTCACTGTCCGCACTCACTGTCCGCACTCACTGTCCGCAACCACTGACCCCACTAACTGACCCCACTCACTATCCACACTCATTGACCCCACTCACCGACCCCACTCGCCGACCCGACTCGCCGACCCCTCTCGCCGACTCCACTCACTCACCCCACTCACTATCCGCACTCACTGACCCCACTCACTACACGCACTCACTGACCCCACTCACCGACCCCACTCACTATCCGCACACACTGACCCCACTCACTGTCCCTCCTCACTGTCCCCACTCACTGTCCCCACTCACTGTCCCCACTCACTGTCCCCACTCACTGTCCGCACTCACTGTCCGCACTCACTGTCCGCACTCACTGTCTGCAACCACTGACCCCACTAACTGACCCCACTCACTGACCCGACTCACGGAACCACTCAGTGTCCGAACTCACTGTCCCCACTCACTATCCGCACTCACTGACCCCACTCACCGACCCCACTCGCTGACCTCACACACCGGCCCCATTCACCGACCCCACACAACGTCCCCACTCGCCGACCTCATACACCGACCCCACTCACCGACCCCACTCACTATCCGCACTCACTGACCCCACTCACTGACCCCACTCACTGACCCCACTCACTGACCCCACTCACTATCCGCACTCTCTGACCCCACTCACTATCCGCACTCACTGACCCCACTCACTGACCCTACTTACCGACCCCACTCACCGTCCACTTTTACTGACACCATTGCCGGCCCACTCGCCGTCCCCACTCACGGGCCCCATTCACCGACCCCATTCGCCGACCCCACTCGCCGACCCCACTCGCCGACCCCACTCGCCGACCCCACTCGCCGACCCCACTCGCCGACCCCACTCGCCGACCCCACTCGCTCCTAACAGGACAGACATTGTTGTGAACAGAGACAGCAGGTGTTTTCATGGATCAACTATATGACGTGGCATGGCCCATCTTTGGCCTTAGTAAGAGTGGCACATGAAGATTGTACCAGCTTCACCGATTGCCCTCACCAGTCAGTTAACATTTACACTCCTGCTGGTTCTGCCCCCTCACACACACACACACACACACACACCATTGCTCCTTCACACATACAAGTGTATAATAGCACAGAGTGGATACCATTCATGGAGGGAGAGCATGTAATACCTCCCTTCATGCCGACAGAGTTTGTCTCCAGTTGTCCCAACCCCTCCCACCTTGCTTCAAGTATACAGTGTTCAGACCCCTGTAATCCCCACCTCCCTTTAAATATGCAGAGTTGTGCTTCCTGTACACCAGGAGCTACCTTCACTGCCCATTACTTATGCTTCTGTTGTTCCATCTGCTTTTCTGTTCATGAACGAGACAGCAGGTGACAGCCGCCCGTTCACCATAAACTGCAGAAATGTGGAGTGACAGGCGGCAGGATTCCTAACCAGGAGAGATAATTAATGTGTTACATATGGCCATTCAGGTCACACCGCCAAGTGGCAGGGGTGTGGTACGGAGGTCCCACCACTGGTAATATACTGTGAGGCCATCTCAGCATCGTGGATCTAGGCGGGACTCTTCCACAAGCTTTTTACACCCTCCTCCCAACCCCCGACACCACCCACGATGTCGAAAGGCTGGTAAATTTCACCCCCAGATGTACTTTCACTGTGATACAAGGTGATGGTCCTTTCCTTAACTGGGGTATTTTTGAGACACCGTTTCATAAATTCTCACCTCAAAACAAGCGGATGAAGCTGAGAGTGAATTGACAATTTCAGACCTGAGATTGATAGATTGTTATTCAGCCAAGGTATGATGGTTTGTAGAATCATGGCAGGTAGCTCGAGTTAACGTAGACATGAACCAGGGTCTAACTGAACTGTGGAACAGATTCGAGGGGCAGAATGGCCTCCTGCTATTTTCATGTTCCTATGACTGTGATAAAACTGAAACAGAAACAGCTGCAAACACACATTGCATTTTGTTCATATTTAACAGGAGAGATATCTGCAGTCAGGATCTGGAAAAGGAGAGGAGACATCTCAGCAGCCTGAGAATAAACACACAATTGTCTCCTTCTGTGCTGGTGACTTTATCAGGATAAGATGCTGAATGTTAATATCCAATCCAATGGGAATCAGTCTCCCTCCGCCTCCAGGAAGCAGCAATTCTAATGCTGGGATGTGGGATGTGGGAGTTTGGTTTGGACAGAGAGTTGACTGTGAGACACTCTCTAAACCTCCGTGTAACAATCAGTTATTTGCTGATTGGAGCAGAGAGAGATAAGCCAGCAATACAAAGACATTCACTGGACTTTCCAATAGACTCAAACTGACTGGTGATTCCCAGCTCTGAAACAAGGAGTGTTTGATATAAATAAAATTCACCAGCAGTATCAGAAAATCTCCCCCTGATTCGAGACACTTATCTCTCTGCAGCATCTCGCTGTTAGAGATTGAGGTTAATATGATTTAATCTGCAGCTCGGGGTCACTGCGGCTCACTGGGACTTGGGGACAGTCTCTCCATTCAGCTTTTCCCTCAACACATCCTTCTGAATCGTGGTCGATGAAGGAAGCAGAGGTTTCCACAGTCTAATGGTTATCACATCCACCTCACACATGAAAGATTCCCAGACAGAAACATTATTTTGGAACTTGTTTCAGATGAGCATCCAGGGCGAATCTCTTCTCTATTGTTTAAAGGAGGGGACAACCAGTCTATCCTGTTAAATTTAACAACGGCTGAACCAGATTCCTGGTGTGATAAACACTGAACATTTATTAATCAGAGACTTACAATTCAGTCTGTAAAATGAGAATGACTGAAAGATCATCACATACAAAACACAGAATCTTATTCCAGTTTCAGCGTTACTCAGTTACCATGTGTCACTGTCAGTCTGAAACAGAAAGTAATCCATCACCAATGGAGATTACAATTATTCACCTTTCACAGAGTTTGATTAGTTTAGTGTAATTTATTTATTAAGATTTAATTTAATATTTCCCAGACCAGCACTGAACCTGTACCGAGGAGATTAGAGCGGTGAATCCTCACCACCATCGACCATGTGGTCGAGTAAAGGATCAGCACAGTGGATGCCCAGAACTAGTTAAAGAGTTGGAACAGAAAATGTTGGGAACACTCAGTCGGTCAGAGAGTATCTGTGGAGAGAGAAACAGAGTTAACACTTCAGGTCAATAACATTTCATCACAACCCCTTCATCAGAACTCTTTCAACAGATGCTGTCTGACCAGCTGAGTGTATCCAGTATTTTCCGATTCCATTTCAGATTTCCAAGATCCACAGTAGTTTGCTTTTGAAACAGAAAGGATCTCATGTTGATGAACATCTGTGATACAGATTTTGAGGATTTGACAGTGGGAGGAGCTCTACTGCATTTCTAACAGAACTCCAGGCAAATTTCAGTTAACACAGGATCAGGAGGAGGCCATTCAGCCCCTCAGACCTGTTCCATCATTCATTTAGATCATGGCTGGTCTATATCTGAACTTCATTTACCAGCATTGGTTCCATATCTGTTAATATCTCTGCCTGATAACCTCAGCATTTTATTAGGAGTTGAGATGTTCACAATTCCACTAACCTGTATGTGAAGAAGTGTTTCCTGACATCAGTCCTGAACAACCTAGCTCTACCTTTAATGTTACATAGAATTTACAGTACAGAACCAGGCCATTCGGCCCAGGTGTTTCATGCCAGTGTTTATGCTGCACACGATCGTCCTCACACTCTACTCCATCATGCACTATCACAGGTAGACAGGGTGGTGAAGAAGGTGTATGGCATGCTTGCCTTCATCGGCCGAGGCATTGAGTACAAGAGTTGGGACGTCATGTTACAGTTGCACATAACGTTGGTTCGGCTGCATTTGGAGTACTGTGTGCAGTTCTGGTCGCCGCACTACAGGAAAGATGTGATTAAGATAGAGAGGGTGCAGAAAAGATTCACCAGGATGTTGCCTGGTTTGGAGGACTTGAGTTATAAAGAGAGATTGGATAGGCTGGGTCTGTTTTCCCTGGATCGAAGGAGGCTGAGAGGCGACGTGATAGAGGTATATAAAATTATGAGAGGCATGGATAGGGTAGATAGTATGAGTCTGTTTCCCATGGTAGGGGTGACTAAAACTAGAGGACATAGAATTAAGGTGAGATAGAGGAGGTTTAAAGGGGATCAAAGGGGCAAATTTTTCACACAAAGAATAGTGAGTATCTGGAATGAGCTGCCTGAGGAGGTGGTGGAGGCAGGAACAGTAGCAACATTTAAGAGGCATCTGGACAGGTACTTGAATGAGCAAGGCATAGTAAGATATGGAATTAATGCAGGCAGGTGGGATTAGTATGGATTGGCATTATGGTCGGCATGGAAGCGGTGGGCCGAAGGGCCTGTTTCTATGCGGTATGACTCTGTGACTATCATAATATCTTTGCATTCATTTCTCCATCATGTGTTTATTCAGCTTCCCTTTAAATCCATCTGTGTTATTCACTTCAACACATATTCCAAACAGGTGCAAGTAGCAGATTGAATAGCAAGTTGTTTAAATATCATGAAACAGAATGCTAGCAAGTTCCACATTCTAACTATTATATTGGGAAATAAGTTCCTGCTGGATTCCTGATTGGATATATCCATGTTCCTCTTTTATTTATTACACCTAGTTTTAGATCTCCCAACCTCACAAGTGGAAACATCTTCTACACCTTTATCTTATCAAATCACTTCATAATGTTCAGTCCTTCTATTAGATCAGCTCTCAGCCTTGTCTTTTCATAGAGATAATCACACCAGCCTGTTCAAATGTTCACCATAGTTATAACCTCTCCGTTCTGGTATCATCCTCCTACTTTGCTTGTATTTTAGTCTTTTTTAATCTGTTTTGGTACTTTTAATGATTTGCCTATTTCTACCACGAGATCCTTTTGCTCCTCCACTGAATTTAGAGACGGATTTTCCAAGGAATTTTCACTCGCCATATTCCTCCTACCAAAATTCACCACCTCACACTTAGCAAGTTTCAAATTCATTTGCTGCTCACACATCCATTTTGCACGTTTATGAGTGTTTTCCTGTATTTTATCACAGATTTCCTCAGTATTAACTACACTTTTCAGTTTGCTATCATTGTTCTTTTTTGTTGAAATTTTACCTTGCGATTCCTGAAACCAAATAGTTGATAGAAACAGTGGTCCCAGCACCAATCCCTGTGGAACACCACTACCCACTTCCCGCCAGTCTGAGTAAGCAGCTTTACCCCTTACCCTGATTAATGTTTTATAACCAGTTTATTATCCACTCTGCTACTTTCCTCAGTTTGGAATCCTATGGTTATTTCACACACAGTGACAGACAGTGTTAAATACACAAATTCATTAATATTAAACTGTGTGTTCACTCATTTCCTGGAGATGATGTTTGTCCTTCCAAACATTGCAAGGCTCCAGATTAAGATGTTTCATTCATGCAGTTTTGTCGGTTCATTTCTCGCTGTGTTTAATACTTTGTTTAGTTACTGAAAATATATAATTAATCAATTGATCCTGCTCAATTATTTGTTTCTCCATTTATAAGGCACAGTTGAAACAAATCAATACAAAGTAGTGGAGAGGATTGAGCAGTTTTGATTCCAGGAATCTCCAAAGTTAACTGATTGAAACAGTAACAGGGATCTCCAAAGTTAACTAATTGAAACACTAACAGGAATATCCAAAGTTAACTAATTGAAACACTAACAGGGATCTCCAAAGTTAACTAATTGAAACACGAACATGGATCTCTAAAGTTAACTAACTGAAACACTATCAGGGATCTCCAAAGTTAACTAATTGAAACAATAACAGGGATCTCCAAATTTAACCAATTGAAACACTAACAAGAATCTCCAAAGTTAACTAACTGAAACACTATCAGGGGTCTCCAAAGTTAACTAATTGAAACACTAACAGGGATCTCCAAATTTAACCAATTGAAACACGAACAGGGATCTCCAACGTTAACTAATTGAAACACTAACAGGGATCTCCAAAGTTAACTGCTTGAAACTTAGCTATGAGGCGAGGTTGGAAAAACGCGGATTGTTTTCACTGGAACGACAGAGGTGGAGGGGTGACATGATGGAGGTTTACAAAGTTATGAGCGGCATGGACAGAGTGGATAGTCAGCAGCTTTATCCCAGGGTGGAAGAGTCAGTTACTAGGGGACATAGGTTTAAGGTGCGAGGGGCAAAGTTTAGAGTGGATGTGCGAGGCACGTTTTTTACACAGAGGGTGGTGAGTGCCTGGAACTTGCTGCCGGGGGAGGTGGTGGAAGCAGATACGATAGCGACGTTGAAGAGACATCTTGACAAATATATGAATAGAAGGGAATAGAGGGATATGGGCCCCGGAAGTGCAGAAGGTGTTAGTTTAGGCAGGCATCAAGATCGGTGCAGGCTTGGAGGGCCGAATGGCCTGTTCCTGTGCTGTACTGTTCTTTGTTCTTTGAAACACTAAGCTGATCCGCTGTGAGCAGGGTTCGAACATATGTACGGAAGTGAGTTTTGAATTTAACTCATTTACCATTTGGCCACGGAAACTGCATAGCCACTGCTGCTAATGTGAATTACTGCAATTGCTGCAAATCTGAAAATCAGTCAGAAACCTCTGGAAATACTCAGCAGGTCGGAAAGCATCAGTGGAGAGAGAAACAGAGTTAATGTTTCATGTCGATGACTTTTCATCAGATCTGGGAAAAGTTAGAGATGTATCAGGACAGAGGCGGGGAAACAGGGAGGAGAAGAAACAAAATGAAAGTTTTGTGATAAGGTGGAAAGCAGAAGAGATGAAATGACAGAAGGGATGACAGTGCGAGGCTGAAGAGCAGAGAATTCAAATTACTGTCAGATTATTTCTCTGCTTCACTCCCACTCTTTCCTCTCTGTCCTCGGCCACCTTACACTGATCTACTGAAGATCAATGGAAACTCGAGGGACAGCACCTCATTTTTCCAATGAGCAAGTGTCCAGCATTCCAGACTCAACATTGAAATCAGCAAGTGAAGATCATAACAAATACTCCCATTGATACAGACATAAACAGGATGGTAGGGTATATCTAGTAGAGAGCTGAAAGGATCAGTTCTTGGTCCTCAGCTATGAACAATCTATTTCAATGTCACAAATGAAGGGACAATGGGTCATGTCTCCAGGTTTACTGATGATACAAAGTGAGATGTGAGTTTAAATAGTGAGATGGTTGTCAAGAGCCTGCAATTGGATGTAGACAGTTTGAATGATTGGGGAAAAAAGCTTGCAGATAGAGAATATTGTCGGGAAATGTGAACTTATCCAATTTAATAGGAGGAATGGAAAAGTAGAGTGCTTTTAAGAAAGTGAGAGACTTGTAAATGCTAATATTCAGAGGGATTTGAGGATGTTTGTATTAGAATCACAGAAAGTCGATAGATAGGTACTGCAAGAAATCAGGAAGACAGATGATGTGTTAACCATTATTGGAAGGACTTGTGTATAGGAGTGAGGCAGTCTTGCTGCAATTGTCCTGGCCTTTGCTGAAACCACAACTGAAATACAGTGTGCAGTGTTAGTCTCCTTACCTAAGGAAGGATGTACTTTCCTTCGAGGGAGAGAGACAAAGGTTCATTAGATTGATTCCTGGGATGGCAGGGCTGTTCTCTGAGCAGACATAGAACATAGAACATAGAACATGACAGCGCAGTACAGGCCCTTCGGTCCTCGATGTTGCACCGATCTGTGAAACCATCTGACCTACAGTATTCCATTTTCATCCATATGTCTATCCAATGACCACTTAAATGCCCGTAAAGTTGGCGAGTCTACTACTGTTGCAGGCAGGGCGTTCCACGCCCCTACTACTCTCTGAGTAAAGAAACTACCTCTAACATCTGTCCTATATCTATCACCCCTCAACTTAAAGCTATGTCCCCTCGTGTTTGTCATCACCATCCGGGGAAAAGGACTCTCACTATCCACCCTATCTAACCCTCTGATTATCTTATATGTCTCTATTAAGTCACCTCTCCTCCTCCTTCTCTCTAACGAAAACAACCTCAGGTCCCTCAGCCTTTCCTCGTAAGACCTTCCCTCCATCCAAGGCAACATCCTAGTAAATCTCCTCTGCACCCTTTCCAAAGCTTCCACATCCTTCCTATAATGCGGTGACCAGAACTGCACGCAATACTCCAGGTGTGGCCGCACCAGTTATGTACAGCTGCAGCATGACCTCCATGCTCCGAAACGCGATCCCCCTACTAATAAAAGGTAACACACCATATGCCTTCTGAACAGCCCTATTAACCTGGGTGGCAACTTTCAGGGATTTATGTACCTGGGCACCAAGATCTCTCTGTTCATCTACACTACCAAGAATCTTCCCATTAGCCCAGTACTCTGCATTCCGGTTACTCCTTCCAAAGTGAATCACCTCACACTTTTCCGCATTAAACTCCATTTGCCATCTCTCAGCCCAGCTCTGCAGCCTATCTATGTCCCTCTGTAACCTACAACATTCTTCGGCACTATCCACAACTCCACCAACCTTCGTGTCATCCGCAAATGTACTAACCCACCCTTCTACACCCTCATCCAATTCATTTATAAAAATGACAAACAGCAGTGGCCCCAAAACAGATCCTTGCGGTACACCACTAGAAACTATACTCCAGGATGAACATTTGCCATCAACCACCACCCTCTGTCTTCTTTCAGCTAGCCAATTCCAAAGCACTAATCACCTTCAATCCCATACTTCCATATTTTCTGCAATAGCCTACCGTGGGGAACCTTATCAAATGCCTTACTGAAATCCATATACACCACATCCACGGCTTTACCCTCATCCACCTGTTTGGTCACCTTCTCAAAAAACTCAATGAGGTTTGTGAGGCACGACCTACCCTTCACAATACCGTGCTGACTATCGCTAATGAACTTATTCTTTTCAAGATGATTATAAATCCTATCTCTTATAATCTTTTCCAACATTTTACCAACAACCGAAGTAAGGCTCACAGGCCTATAATTACCAGGGCTGTCTCTACTCCCCTTCTTGAACAAGGGGACAACATTTTCTATCCTCCAGTCTTCCGGTACTATTCCTGTCGACAATGACGACATAAAGATCAAGGTCAAAGGCTCTGCAATCTCCTCCCTGGCTTCCCAGAGAATCCTAGGATAAATCCCATCTGGCCCTGGGGACTTATCTATTTTCCTACTTTCCAAAATTGCTAACACCTCCTCCTTGTGAACCTCAATCCCATCTAGCCTAGTAGTCTGTATCTCAATATTCTCCTCGACAACATTTTCTTTCTCTACTGTAAATACTGACGAAAAACATTCATTTAACACTTCCCCTACCTCCTCTGATTCCACACACAACTTCCCAATACTATCCTTGATTGGCCCTAATCTAACTCTAGTCATTCTTTTATTCCTGATATACCTAATGAAAGCCTTAGGGTTTTCCTTGATCCTATCCGCCAATGGCTTCTCGTGTCCTCTCCTCGCTCTTCTTAGCTCTCCCTTCAGATCCTTCCTGGCTAGCTTGTATCTCTCAAGCGCCCGAACTGAGCCTTCACGTCTCATCCTAACATAAGACTTCTTCGTCTTGACAAGCGCTTCAACTTCTTTAGTAAACCACGGCTCCCTCGCTCGACAACTTCCTCCCTGCCTGACAGGTACATACTTATCAAGGACACGCATTAGCTGCTCCTTGAATAAGCTCCACATTTCGATCGTTCCCATCCCCTGCAGTTTTCTTCCCCATCCTATGCATCCTAAATCTTGCCTAATCGCATCATAATTTCCTTTCCCCCAGCTATAATTCTTGCCCTGCGGTATATACCTGTCCCTGCCCATCGCTAAGGTAAACCTAACCGAATTGTGATCACTATCACCAAAGTGCTCACCTACATCTAAATCTAACACCTGGCCGGGTTCATTACCCAGTACCAAATCCAATGTGGCATCGCCCCTGGTTGGCCTGTCTACATACTGTGTCAGAAAACCCTCCTGCACACACTGGACAGAAACTGACCCATCTAAAGTACTCGAACTATAGTATTTCCAGTCAATATTTGGAAAGTTAAAGTCCCCCATAAAAACTACCCTGTTACTCCCGCTCCTGTCGAGAATCATCTTCGCTATCCTTTCCTCTGCATCTCTGGAACTATTCGGAGGTCGATAGAAAACTCCCAACAGGGTGACCTCTCCTCTCCTCTTTCTAACCTCGGCCCATACTACCTCAGTAGACGAGTCCTCAAACGTCCTTTCTGCCGCCGTAATACCCTCCTTGATTAAAAATGCCACACCCCCCACCCCCCTCTTTTACCATCTTCTCTGTTCTTACTGAAACATCTAAATTCCGGAACCTGCAACATCCATTCCTGTCCCTGCTCTACCCATGTCTCCGAAATGGCCACAACATAGAGTAGAATGGGCTTATGTTCTCTGGAGTTTAGAGGAATGAAAGTTGATTTCTTTGAAATGAATAACATTGTCCGAGGGTTTGAATCTTCTACCTCAGAGGCGAGTGTCCTACCAACTGACCTACAGCATACAGATGGTGATTCAAACAAACATTCAGTCTGTAGTGTAACTGGAAACTCGGAATGGTCAATTGTTGTGTTTCTGGAGATGGAGAATTTCATTATTTGTGGATTTTCTCTTCAGTGTTTTCCTTGACTCTCTTTGAGGCCCCTTTCCCAATCCTCTGTCTCCTGGACTGTCTTGTGGACTGTGATCTCTGATGCAGTTTTCAATGGCTGGCAAACACAAGCCTTCCAGTGAATTCCCATTGTCTCTGCCCTGTCGTTATACAGACTGATTCTACCCGACAGCAGCTGGTGTTTACAACAGTTTCCACAGTCTCTGGAGGCCTAATTATCTGTAGATTTCCAGACAGGCTGTAGTACACTTGTATAATTAATCCAAGCTTCCAAAATGAACTAAAAGCAAAATACTGCGGATGCTGGAAATCTGAAATAAAAACAAGAAATGCTGGAATCACTCAGCAGGTCTGGCAGCATCTGTGGAAAGAGAAGCAGAGTTAACGTTTCGGAAATGTTAACTCTGCTTCTCTTTCCACAGATGCTGCCAGACCTGCTGAGTGATTCCAGCATTTCTTGTTTTTATTCCAAAATGAACTGTCAGTTTAACAGTTCCTTTGCTGAATTGATGCTTTAAAACAGACTCATCTACTTTAGCAGGGCTGTAATCCAGGTTTCTGAGCCAAATATCTTTAAAAGCATTATTGAAATGACTAACATCCTTCCTGAGGAGGAAGATGATAAAAATTGTTACCGACATTGAACCTGAGACTTGACGAATCCGTTGTGATCCAGGTTCAAACTTGTACAGAGGAACCCCGGAGGATTTCCAGTCCAACACCGTAACCACTCAGTCATCACAGCTGCACAAAGTATTGCCCAACAGTTTAACTTCTCAAATCTCCGACCCTGTTCTCTGTGTTAAATCTCAGCAACGCTTATTGTGTGGATTTTGTGATGTTCAATTTGTACAAATACATAAAATCAAAATGAATCACAGGGATCGTTAAAATAATCTCACTTTCTGATATTAATAGCATGCAACACAATATGTTAAGAGAATTTACAAATTCCATGTTATTTATATTTAACCACAAGAATACCCACAGTCGATGGTTGAAATGCAGGGAGTTATGGGAGGTCTGAGAATAAGAGACAAAGCTAAAAGACCATTAAAAGGTAAGAGTGGGGTTTGCTGAATTCCCTGAAGGTGATTCCCAGATAGTACTTTATTACATTTCCAGAGAATTCACTGAAGGTTATTTATAGATGGTCTTTTATTTTGTAAATGGACCCTTGTAGGTGCATTATGCACAGTCTCTTATTATTCGGGATATTGATTTCCTGAAGGTGGTTTAAGGATCGTACCTTAGTACTTTAAATTTAAGTTCCCTCAGACTCGCTATAGACAGTTCTGTTTTATTTGATGCAGATTAATCTGAAGGAACTTTATAAACTATCCCTTATTTTAATGATTACTGCTCCAAAGGAGATTTATGGGCAGCACTCTATATTTGGATGGAGATTTCTACAAAGAATAATTGTGGACAGTCCCTGATTATTTGAATGGATGAATAATTCTCTATTGAAAGGATGTTCTCCTTTTGTTCAATGGTGATTTTTCTAACTGTGCTTTTTGGAAATACCCTCATAATTCAGAGCAGAGACTTCTCCAGAGGCAGTTTATCGACAGTCCCATATTTATTGTGATGTTTCACATCTTCCACCCTATCACAGACTGTCCCTTTTGTTCTTCTTTCCATCCTCCCCCCTTTCACTTGCTCAAAACCTATTACATTTCTATCCTTTCTCACTTCTGATGAACGGTCACAGATCTGAAACATTAACTCTGTTTCTCTCTCTACAAATACTGCCTGACCTGATGAGAATATCCAGTATTTTCTGTTCTATATGTTGTGGTGTGATTTCCATTCCTGTGATTTGTGGGATCTCTTTAAGCTGTGGGAAACAGGTGAGAATCTGTATTCTTTGTGTGTGTGGTACTGCTCCAGCAATCCTAGGTATAAATCATTGTCCATTGTTCAGCTCAGTTCTCATTTCCTCAGACATTACTTCTAAAAAAACAGATTTTTAAAAGCAAAATTTATTGTCCACTGCCGCGAATTGAATCTTCATTATTGAGCCAGACTCGTGCAGTTAAACAGGTAAGTTTACCTGTCTCTGTGTGATCTGCATCTCATTGTCCAATCAGGCAGTTTTGTGATTGAAGTGACAGTGATAGGGATTGTATTATTAGATTGCCCTGAGTGTCCCTCCTTTAAATCTCCATTTAAAATGTTCTGTTCAATTCGAACAATGAGTGGTAATTATGGGTGGAACTCCGGATTTCAACGTACCGGCACTAATTGGATCATGTAACCTGAGATATTCTACACAATTTTCTTTTGTGTAAAAGTGGCTTGTAGGGAACTGATTATTTACTTTTAAAAGTTGGAACAAAGACAGCATTTTTCACAGAAAATGCGAGGAGGTTTTGTGGATATGTGGATTGAAAATGATTTCAGCCAGGTCAGTGAGTGTTTCTGGACAATGTGTAACTATATAAATATATCTCCTCTTGTATCACAGCTCCTCTCCAGCTGTCTGAGCATTAAACCCCTTTGTGTGGAGTTGTATCTTAAACAGGCATCTGTTTAGTGATGTCAGTGCTGAAATGTCGTGCTCTAAACATTTACTATTTAATCCATCAGAACGTTTTATCCAGACTAGATTATTCTTTGGCTCGGCAACATAAGTTACAATCTCTCACGCAGGCCGTGCATTCACATCATTTTTGGGCTACGGCTCTCTTGAAGGTTTCTGGTTCAGTTAATTGGTATTGGAACAGTTTCTGGGTGCTGGGTCAGTGAACATGTCCTGGATTAGGCGAGGCACAACTGGTCAGATTCCAGGTGCTGGGTCAGTGAACATGTCCTGGATTAGGTGATGCTCACCTGGTCAGTTTCCAGGTGCTGGGTCAGTGAACATGTCCTGGATTAGGTGATGCTCACCTGGTCAGATTCCAGGTGCTGGGTCAGTGAACATGTCCTGGATTAGGCGAAGATCACCTGGTCAGTTTCCAGGTGCTGTGTCAGTGAACATGTCCTGGATTAGGTGATGTACACCTGGTCAGTTTCCAGGTACTGGGTCAGTGAACATGTCCTGGGTTAGGTGAAGATCACCTGGTCAGTTTCCAGGTGCTAGGTCAGTGAACATGCCCCGGGTTAGGTGATGTTCACCTGGTCAGTTTCCAGGTGCTGGGTTAGTGAACATGTCCTGGGTTCGGTGATGCTCACCTGGTCAGTTTCCAGGTACTGGGTCAGTGAACATGTCCTGGGTTAGGTGATGCTCACCTGGTCAGTTTCCAGGTACTGGGTCAGTGAACATGTCCTGGGTAAGGTGATGCTCACCTGGTCAGTTTCCAGGTACTGGGTCAGTGAACATGTCCTGGGTTAGGTGATGATCACCTGGTCAGTTTCCAGGTACTGGGTCAGTGAACATGTCCTGGTTTAGGTGATGATCACCTGGTCAGTTTCTGGAACTGTTCCAGAGTTGAGGTGTTTGGTCGGTCCTCCAGTATATTCTCCAATTCATAATCAGTATACGTACTTAACTGGAAAATGTATAATTTACAATACTGCTACAATGTAATCTCCAGATCATCCTGTCAAATATATATGTTGCATGGCTGGTATGTATGACTGTCAGGGAATGATCTGCCTTCTAGATGCTATCACAATAGGAAAGGGTTGAAAGCAGGATATGTGGGACTCTTCAATAGAGGTAATGGGTAATGTGGGTCATTCAATTAAACTAAAAGAACATCAGAAATAAAAGAACAGAACAGCAAACAGAGGCAGCCTTGTTCCCATGGGAATGTAGACGATGCATCTTATTTGGAATGTGATAATGAGTAAAGGAGCACTGGTGTTCTGGTTCAAGACAGGACAGGGGATGGTGTTGGGACGGACCTCTAGATGGAATCATTGGTCCATCAAGAATGTTACATGTCTACAGTGTAAAAGATGCCTCTTTGCATTGTCACAGCTAGACTGATAACTTCAGCGGGAGGAAAAAATGTGATCTCAGGGGTTATTGGACTGAAACCTGAGTAAAACAGAGCCTTGTGAATGTCTATGCCTGCAATTGAAATAAGAGGATAGTAGTAAGTCAATGATTGGTCCAGTGAAATTTATTATGTTTGTATTCTTGTAAGGGTCATACAAAGAGTGTCTAAATAGACAGAAGGTGTAGAAGATTTCAAAAGGCACTTGGAGGATGAGACAAGTGATTTCACCCACAGCTGCAAATATTTATTACCATGAATTCTACCCAACGGAAAAACCAGGTCATATAAATGACACATTGTAAACTACTGTTCAGATACTGTGAGGTATCATATCTTACTTGTGCAGAATAAAGTTTAATCACTGCCATCAATTTGGGCCGATGTCGACTCAATGGCTATTAAGGTTTATCGAAAAGAAAACTGAACATAGGGCAAATGATGAAAAACTATTTCCACTGCTTGGGGAATCCAGGACTTGGAGCCATATTCTAGAGATGAGAGTCAGACCTTTCAGCAGTGAAATTAGGAAACACCTGTACACACAAAGAGTGGTGGAAGTTTGGAACTCTCTTCCACAAACAACAACTGATGCTAGATCAATTGCAAATTTTCAATCTGAGATTAATAAATACTTGCCAACGAATGCTATTAAGATATAATGGACAAAAGGCTGGTGGCTGGAGTTTGGTCACAGAACTAGTTTGGCAGGGGGATGGGAACCGGAGCCACGGATCAGTGGATGGGGTAGCTGTTGAACAGGGCAAAGTTGCAGCCAGTATGATGGGTTGAAGTGTGTCTATTTTAACGCAAGAAGTGTCAGGAATAAGGGTGATGAACTTAGAGCATGGATCAGTACTTGGAGCTACAATGTTGTGGCCATTATGGAGACTTGGATATCGCAGGGGCAGGATTGGATGTTGGATGTTCCGGGGTTTAGATGTTTCAAAAGGAATAGGGAGGGAGGTAAAAGAGGTGGGGGAGTGGCATTGTTAATTAGGGATAGTATCACAGCTGCAGAAAGGGAGGTCGTCGAGGAGGGTTTGTCTACTTAGTCATTATGGGTGGAAGTCAGAAACAGGAAAGGAGCAGTCACTTTGTTGGGAGTTTTCTATAGACCCCCAAATAGCAACAGAGACATGGAGGAACAGATTGGGAGGCAGATTTTGGAAAGGTGCAGAAGTAACAGGGTTGTTGTCATGGGTGACTTCAACTTCCCTAATATTGATTGGAACCTCCTGAGTGCAAATAGTTTGGATGGAGCAGTTTTTGTCAGGTGTGTCCAGGAAGGTTTCCTGACTCAATATGTAGATAGGCCGACTGGAGGGGAGACTATGTTGGACTTGGTGCTTGGCAACGAACCAGGCCAGGTGGCAGAACTCTCGGTGGGAGAGCATTTCGGTGATAGTGATCACAACTCCCTGACCTTTACGATAGTCATGGAGAGGGACAGGAGCAGATGGGATGGGAAAATATTTAATTGGGGGAGGGATGAACTGGGGAGCTTAAATTGGGAACAGATGTTCTCAGAGAAATGCATGACAGAAATGTGGAGGTTGTTTCGGGAGCACTTGCTGCGAATACTGGATAGGTTTTTCCCAATGCGGCAGGGAAGGGATGGTAGGGTGAAGGAACCTTGGATGGCAAGAGATGTGGGACAGCTAGTCAAGAGGAAAAAGGAAGCTTACTTAAGGTTGAGGAAGCAAGGATCAGATAGGGCTCTAGAGGGTTGCAAGGTAGCCAGGAAGGAACTGAAGAATGGACTTTGGAGAGCTAGAAGGGGACATGAAAAAGTCTTGGCGGTTAGGATTAAGGAAAATCCCAAGGCGTTCTACACTTATGTGAGGAACAAGAGGATGGCCAGAGTGAGGGCCGATCAGGGATAGTGGAGGGAACTTGTGTCTGGAGTCGGAGGAGGTAGGGGAGGTCCTAAATGAATACTTGCTTCAGTATTCACTAGTGAGAGGGACCTGGTCGTTTGTGAGGACATCGTGGAACAGGCTGATATGCTCGAACAGGTTGAGGTTAAGAGGGAGGATGTGCTGGAAATTAGGAATGATACGAGGACAGATAAGTCCCCGGGGCCAGACGGGATATACCCAAGGATATTACGGGAAGCGAGGGAAGAGATTGCTGCGCCTTTGGCGATGATCTTTGCGTCCTCACTGTCCACTGGAGTCGTCCTGGATGATTGGAGGGTGGCAAATGTTGTTCCCTTGTTCAAGAAAGGGAATAGGGATAACCCTGGGAATTACAGACCAGTCAGTCTTACGTCGGTAGCGGGCAAGTTATTGGAGAGGATTCTGAGAGACAGGATTTATGATTATTTGGAAAAGCATGGTTTGATTAGAGACAGTCAGCATGGCTTTGTGAGGGGCAGGTCATGCCTCACAAGCCTTATTGAATTCTTTGAAGATGTGACAAAACACATTGATGAAGGAAGAGCAGTGGATGTGCTGTATATGGATTTTAGCAAGGCGTTTGATAAGGTTCCCCATGGTAGGCTCATTCAGAAAGTAAGGAGGCATGGGATTCAGGGAAAGTTGGCTGTCTGGATACAAAATTGGCTGGTCCATAGAAGTCAGAGGATGGCAGTAGATGGAAAGTATTCAGCATGGAGCTTGGTGACCAGTGGTGTTCCACGGGGATTTGTTCTGGGACCTCTGCTCTTTGTGATTTTTATAAATGACTTGGATGAGGAAGTGGAAGGCTGGGTTAGCAAGTTTGCCGATGACACGAAGGTTGCTGGAGTTTTGGATAGTGTGGAAGGCTGTTGCAGGTTGCAACGGGACATTGACAGTATGCAGAGCTGGGCTGAGAAGTGGCAGATGGAGTTCAACCTGGAAAAGTGTGAAGTGATTCATTTTGGCAGGTCGAATTTGAATGCAGAATACAAGCTTAAAGACATGATTCTTGGTACTGTGGAGGAACAGAGGGATCTTGGGGTCCATGTCCATAGATCGCTCAAAGTTGCCACCCAAGTTGATAGGGTTGTTAAGAAGGCGTATGGTGTGTTGGCTTTCATTAACAGGGGGATTGAGTTTAAGAGCCGCGAGGTTATGCTGCAGCTCTATAAGGCCCTGGTTCGACCACACTTGGACTATTGTGTTCAGTTCTGGTCGCCTCATTATAGGAAGGATGTGGAAGCTTTAGAGAGGGTGCAGAGGACATTTACCAGGATGCTGCCTGGACTGGAGGGCATGTCCTACGAAGAAAGATTGAGGGTGCTAGGGCTTTTCTCAATTGAACCAAAAAGGATGAGAGGTGACTTGATGGAGGGGTACATGATGATGAGAGGCATAGATAGAGTGGATAGTCAGAGACTTTTCCCCAGGGTGGAAAGGGCTATCACCAGGGGGCATAATTTTAAGGTGATTGAAGGAAGGTTTCTGGGAGATATCAGAGGTTGGTTCTTTACATAGAGAGTGGTGGGTGCGTGGAATACATTGCCAGCAGTAGAAGCAGATACAGTCAGGACATTTAAGCAACCCTTGGATAGGTACATGGATGATAGTAGAATGAAGGGTAGGTCGTTAGTTTGATCTTAGAGTAGGTTAAAGGTTCGGCACAACATCGTGTGCCGAAGGGACTGCACTGTGCTGTACTGTTCTATGTTCTATCAGCCATGACCTCACGCAATGGCATAACAGGTTTCAGGGGCTAAATGGCCTAAATGAATATCAACAAGTCATATATTCACCTTATATCAACACGCACTAACCCTATATACAGACACAAGGCTTCAAGGTGGGATACAAACTGTTGAGGCATTAGATTGGCTGGCTGTACTTAAAGTTGATAAGTTACCTGTAACTGATGAGATGCAATGTTACTGAGGGAAGTAAAAGTGGGAATTGAGTATTTACTGGACAGTCTTCCAATCCTCCTTAGATGCAGGGGTGATGCAAGAGGAGTGGAGCGTTGCAAATATTACACTCTTCCTCAAACAGGGTGTGAGGACAAGCCCAGCAACTACAGTCAGTCAGTTTAATCTTGGTCGTGGGAAAGCTTTTAGAAACGACAATTCAGGACAAAAGTAATAGTCACTTTGGATAAATGTGGATTAACTGAGGAAATCCAGCATGGGTTTGTTGAGGGAAAATCATGTTTAACTAACTTGTTTGAGTTTTTTTGTTTGAAGGAACAGAAAGCGTTAATGAGGGTATCCCATTGCAGTGTGTACATGGTCTTCAAAAAGGCATTTGATAAAGTGCCACATAACAGGCTTGTCAGTAAAGTTACAGTCATGGAATAAAAGGGACAGTAGCAGCATGGATAGAAAATTAGTTGTGTCACAGCAAACATACGAACATATGAATTATGAGCAGGAGTTGACCATTTGGCCCCTCAAGCCTGTTCTCCCATTTCATAAGATCATGGCTGATCTGATTGTGGCCTCAACTCTATGTTCCTGTCCACCTACTATAACCTTTGACTCCCTTGTCAATCAAGAATCTGTCTAACTCAGCCTTAAAAAATATACAATGACTCTGCCTACACTGCTCTCTGGGGAAGAGAATTCCACAGACTAATAAACCTCTGAGAGAAAAAAAACACCTCATCTCCATCGTAAATGGGAGAGCCTAATTTTTAAACTGTGTCCCCTTGTTCCAGTCTCTTCTGCAAGGGGAAACATTCTCTTAGCATCCACCCTGTCAATTCCCCTCAGGACCTCATATGTTTCAATAAGATCACCTCTCATTCTTCTAAACTCCAATTGATACAGACCCAACCTGTCCAACCTTTCCTCATAAGAATAACCCCTTATCCCAGGAATCAATTGAGTGAACCTTCTCTGAACTACTTCCACTGCAATTCTATCCTTAAGTAAGGACATCAAAACTGTTCAGAATACTCCAGCTGTGTTCTCACCAATGCCAACCATCGCAAAACCTCCCCGCTTTTATATTCCATTCTCCTTGCAATACATTACAACATTCCATTTGCATTCTTAATCACTTGCTGTACCTGCAGACTAACTTTCTGTTAAATCATGTACCAGGACACCCAAATCACCCTGTACAGCAGAGTTCTGCAATTTCTCTCCATTTAAATTATATACTGTTTTGCTATTCTTCCTGACAAAGTGGACAAGATCACGTTTTCCCAGATTATACTCAATCTGACACATTCTTGACAGAGAGTTGTTGTGAACTGCACAGTGGCGCAGTGGCTAGCACCACAGTCTTTCAGTTCCAGCGACCTGGGTTTGATTCTGGGTACTGCATTTGTGAACTTTGTAAGTTCTCCCTGTGACTGCATTGACCATAAATTGACCGTATCGTTGGTAGGTGGTTGGAGAATTGTGGGGATCTAGTAGGGAATGTGGGATTAATGTAGCATTGGTATAAATGGGTGGTTGCCTCGGTGGGCTAAAGGGCCTATTTCAGTGCTGGATCTCAAAATGAAAAAAATTTTTTTTTCCAGACTGCAGGAAAGTACATCGTGGAGTTCCCTAGGGGTTGGTATCAGCGCCCCTGCATTTCTTGATATATGGTCATGACCTTGACTTTGGTGCACAGAACACAATTTCAAAATGTAAGTCTGACACAAACTCGCCACCTGTAAAGGGACAAGGAGAGGACCAGCTGGGCTGAATCACAATGCTTTTTGACATCGATGCAGTACCTAGTAACCAAAGCCCCTGTGCCCTGCTCTATATTGGCTGATCTGTGTTTAATGGGACACTGTAGAAAGAGCTTTACTCTGTGCTGAGTCACCTTGCTGTACCTGTACTGAGAGGGTTTGATTGGAATGTCTAGAAGGAGCTGTTATCTGTATCTAACCCGTGCTGTACATTCCCTGTATTGTTTGATGGGGCAGTGTAGAGGGAGATTTACTTCATATCTAATCATGCTGTGGGTGTGTTTGATGAGATCACTTCTCATTCTCCTTAAGTCTAGTCTACTCAGTCTCTCCTGATAGGACAATACCCCCGTCCAGGAGCCTGTCTGGTGAACTTTCTATGTTAAGTATATCCTTCATTAGGTAAGGAGACCAAATCTATGGACAAAGCTGTAATTAATCAAATGCAGGACTGAAACATGACAGAGGGTGCAGTCACTCTGGGTTCAGCATGAATTATTCAATAATTTAAACTTAATCACATCAGAGAAAATTATTTCCAACTTCTTGAAGGAAACCTCAATGGCGGCCGTGGTACCCAGCATTCCAAGCGGGAATGAATATGCCGTACTCACTCCACAGGTGGCCACCGCGCAGGCGCAAATCCAGACGCACAGAGACACTGCGCATGCTCCAGAGACAGGCGGCCATTGCGGTGGAAGGCGGTGAAAGTCGGTGATGCACATAAGACTAATGGAGCCGGCGAGCGGGGAGGAGACTTCAGAAGGACTTGGTGTAGCCCGCAAACGCGAATAAGAATGACAATGTCCCGCTTTGGTAACTCAGGCTCCTTTCACCTGGTAAGAGAATCCGGGTAAGAAAAAAGAGGCGGGAGGATTCAGATCGCCGCCATTTTGCTGCTGGGCCAATAGAGCGCATGCGCAATATCCTGGTGATGTCAGTGAGTGGGCCTGGCTTCGGAATCCTCTGTGTTGAGTTGGAGCTGATACAGCACAGGCTGGGGATGGAGGCTGGGATCTTCCTGTGCTCGATCAGCACAGGCTGGGGATGGAGGCTGGGATCTTCCTGTGCTCACTCAGCACTGGCTGGGGATGGAGGCTGGGATCTTCCTGTGCTCACTCAGCACAGGCTGTGGATGGAGGCTGGGATCTTCCTGTGCTCACTCAGCACAGGCTGTGGATGGAGTCTGGGATCTCCCTGTGCTCTGCATTGGGCTCAGTACTGTACTCTGCGTTTAACCCTCATTGTGTTGTTCTAATTGCTGCCTCTCTCTCTCTCTTGCAGTGGGTCTGGGAGTTCCTGACTGATCACAATGTCCTGATCCTTTCCACACATCACACACACTCAAGTTGGATGAGCCGCTGGTGGTGATGCAGGAGATGGAAAACTCCAGCCTTCCATCCACTCCGCAGTGAGGTCAGATCACACACTGATAATAACTCGTACAACAGGGTGTTAACTCAGCAGAAGCTGGGAATGGGGCCTGGGATCTTCCTGTGCTCTGAGAATGGGAATCAGTAACACATTATGTGAGAACAGCTATATCAGCACAGGCTGGGGATGGAGGCTGGGATCTCCCCGTGCTCACTGACCCCACGCACTCACCCCACTCACTGATCCCACGCACTGACACCACGCACTGACTCAACTCACTATCCGCACTCACTATCCGCACTCATTGACCCCACTCACTATCTGCACTCATTGACCCTCCTCACTATCCGCACACACTGACCGCACTTACTGACCGCACTCACTATCCGCACTCACTATCCGCACTCACTATCCGCACTCACTATCCACACTCACTATCCACACTCACTATCCACACTCACTATCCCCACTCACTGACCCCACTCACAGACCCCACTCACTGACCCCACTCACTGACCCCACTCACTATTCACACTCACTATCCTCACTGACTATCCTCACTGACTATCCACACTCACTATCCGCAATTACTGACCCCACTCACTGACGCCACTCACTGACCGCACTCACTATCCGCACTCACTGACCCCACTCACTATCCGCACTCACTGACCCCACTCACTATCCGCACGCACTGACCCCACTCACTGACCGCACTCAGTATCCGCGCTCACTATCTGCACTCACTGACCCCACTCACTGTCCACACTCATTGACCCCACTCGCCGACCCCACTCGCCGACCCCACTCGCCGACCGCACTCACCATCCGCACTCACCATCCGCACTCACCATCCGCACTCACCATCCGCACTCACCATCCGCACTCACCATCCGCACTCACCATCCGCACTCACCATCCGCACTCACCATCCGCACTCACTGACCCCACTTACTGATCGCACTCACTATCCGCACTCACTGACCCCACGCACTGACCGCACACACTGACCGCACACACTGACCGCACTCACTGACCCCACTCACATTCCGCACTCACTGACCCCACTCAGTATCCTCACTCACTATCCACACTGACTATCCACACTCACTATGCGCACTCACTGACCCCACTCACTGACCCCACTCACTGACCCCACTCACGAGCCGCACTCACTAGCCGCACTCACTGACCCCACGTATTGACCGCACTCACTGATCCCACTCACTATCCACACTCACTATCCGCATTCACTAACCGCACTCACTATCCGCACTCACTGACCACACTCACTATCCACACATCACTGACCCCACTCACTGACCCCACTCACTATCTGCACTCACTGACAAAACTCACTATCCGCACTCATTATCCGCACTCACTATCCGCACTCACTATCCGCACTCACTATCCGCACTCACTATCCGCACTCACTATCCGCACTCACTATCCGCACTCACTATCCGCACTCACTATCCGCACTCACTATCCACACTCACTATCCGCACTCATTGACCCAACTCACTGACCCCACTCACCATCCGCACTCAATGACCCAACTCACCGACCCCTCTCACCGACCCCTCTCACCGACCCCTCTCACCGACCCCTCTCACCGACCCCACTCACCGACCCCACTCACCGACCCCACTGACCGACACCACTTACCGACCCCACAGACTGACACCACTTACCGACCCCACTCACGGTCCCCACTCACCGACCCCACACACTGGCCACACTCACCGACCTCACTCACTGGCCCTACACACCGTCCCCACTCACCGTCCCCACTCACCGACCGCACTCACCGACCGCACTCACCGGCCCCACCCACCGACCCCACCCACCGACCCCACTCACCGACCCCACTCACCATCCCCACACACCGGCCCCACACACCGACCCCACACACCGACCCCACACACCGACCCCACTCACCGTCCCCACTCACCAACCCCACACACCGAACCCACACACCGAACCCACTCACCGGCCCCACACACCGACCCCACACACCGACCCCACACACCGACCCCACTCACCGACCCCACTCACCGACCCCACTCACCGACCCCACTCACCGACCCCACTCACCATCCCCACTCACCATCCCCACTCACCGGCCCCACACACCGACCCCACTCACCGTCCCCACTCACCAACCCCACACACCGAACCCACTCACCGGCCCCACTCACCGGCCCCACTCACCGACCCCACTCACCGACCCCACTCACCGACCCCACTCACCGACCCCACTCACCGACCCCACTCACCGACCCCACTCACCGACCCCACTCACCGACCCCACTCACCGTCTCCACTCACCGTCCCCACTCACCGTCCCCACTCACCGTCCCCACTCACCGTCCCCTCTCACCGTCCCCTCTCACCGACCCCACTCGCCGACCCCACTCGCCGACCCCACTCGCCGACCCCACTCGCCAACCCCACTCACTTTCCACACTCACTGACCCCACTCACTATCCGCACTCACTGACCCCACTCACTGTCCGCACTCAATATCCACACTCACTATCCGCAACCACTGACCCCACTAACTGACCCCAATCACTGACCCCACTCAGTAACCGCAATCACTGACCCCACTCAGTATCCGCAATCACTGACCCCACTCAGTATCCGCAATCACTGACCCCACTCACTATCCGAACTCACTGACCCCACTTACTATCTGCACTCACTGACCCCACTCACGGACCCAACTCAGCATCCGAACTCACTGACCCCACTCACTATCCGCACTCACTGACCCCACTCGCCGACCTCACACGCCGACCCCACTCGCCGACCCCACTCACAATCCGCACTCACTGACCCCACTCACTATACGCACTCACTGACCCCACTCTCTATCCGCACACACTGACCCCACTCACTGACCCCACTCACTGTCCCCACTCACTGTCCCCACTCACTGTCCCCACTCACTGTCCCCACTCACTGTCCCCACTCACTGACCCCACTCACTGACCTCACTCACTGTCCCCACTCACTGTCCCCACTCACTGTCCCCACTCACTGTCCCCCCACTCACTGTCCCCCCACTCACTGTCCCCACTCACTGTCCCCACTCACTGTCCCTACTCAGTATCCGCACTCACTGACCCCACTCACTATCCGCACTCACTGACCCCACTCACTATCAGCACTCACTGACCCCACTCACTGTCCGCACTCACTGACCCCACACACTGACCCCACTCACTATCCGCACTCACTATCCGCACTCACTGACCTCACTCACTGACCTCACTCACTGACCCCACTCACTGACCCCACTCACTATCCGCACTCTCTGACCCCACTCACATTCCGCACTCACTGACCCCACTCACTATCCGCACTCACTGACCCCACTCACTATCAGCACTCACTGACCACACTCACTGTCCGCACTCACTGACCCCACACACTGACCCCACTCACTATCCGCACTCACTGACCTCACTCACTGACCCTACTTACCGACCCCACTCACCGTCCACATTTACTGACACCATTGCCGGCCCACTCGCCGTCCCCACTCACGGTCCCCATTCACCGACCCCACTCACCATCCCCACTCACCGACCGCACTCACTGACCCCACTAACCATCCCCACTCACCGACCCCACTCACTGACCGCACTCACTGACCCCACTCACTATCGGCACTCACTGACCCCACTCACTGTCCGCACTCACTGACCCCACACACTGACCCCACTCACTATCCGCACTCACTATCCACACTCACTGACCCCACTCACTGACCCCACTTACCGACCCCACTCACCGTCCACTTTTACTGACACCATTGCCGGCCCACTCGCCGTCCCCACTCACGGTCCCCATTCACCGACCCCACTCACCATCCCCACTCACTGACCCCACACACCGACCCGACTCACCGTCCCCACACACCGTCCCCACTTACCGTCCCCACTTACCGTCCCCACTCATCGTCCTCACTCGCTGTCCCCACTCACCGTCCCCACTCACCGACCACACTCACCGACCCCACTCAACTTCCGCAACCACTGACCCCAGTAACTGACCCCACTCACTGACCCCACTCACTGACCCCACTCACTGACCCCATTCACTGACCCCACTCACTGACCCCACTCACTATCCGCACTCACTGACCCCACTCAGTATCCGAACTCACTGACCCCACTCAGTATCCGAACTCACTGACCCCACTCACCGACCCCACTCGCTGACCTCACACACCGACCCCATTCACCGACCCCACACACCGTCCCCACACACCGTCCCCACACACCGACCCCACACACCGACCCCACACACCGACCCCACTCACTGACCCTACTCACTGACCCTACTCACTGACCCCACTCACTATCTGCACTCCCTGACTCACTCACTATCCGCACACACTATCCGCACTCACTGACCCCACTCACTATCCGCACTCACTGACCCCACTCACTATCTGCACTCACTTACCCCACTCAATGACCCCACTCAGTATACGCACTCACTATCCGCAATCACTGACCCCACTCACTATCCACACTCATTGACCCCACTCACCGACCCCACTCGCCGACCCGACTCGCCGACCCCTCTCGCCGACTCCACTCACTCACCCCACTCACTATCCGCACTCACCGACCCCACTCACTACACGCACTCACTGACCCCACTCACCGACCCCACTCACTATCCGCACACACTGACCCAACTCACTGTCCCTCCTCACTGTCCCTCCTCACTGTCCCCACTCACTGTCCCTCCTCACTGTCCCCACTCACTGTCCGCACTCACTGTCCGCACTCACTGTCCGCACTCACTGTCCGCAACCACTGACCCCACTAACTGACCCCACTCACTATCCACACTCATTGACCCCACTCGCCGACCCGACTCGCCGACTCCACTCACTCACCCCACTCACTATCCGCACTCACTGACCCCACTCACTACACGCACTCACTGACCCCACTCACCGACCCCACTCACTATCCGCACACACTGACCCCACTCACTGTCCCTCCTCACTGTCCCCACTCACTGTCCCCACTCACTGTCCCCACTCACTGTCCGCACTCACTGTCCGCACTCACTGTCCGCACTCACTGTCTGCAACCACTGACCCCACTAACTGACCCCACTCACTATCCGCACTCACTGACCCGACTCACGGAACCACTCAGTGTCCGAACTCACTGTCCCCACTCACTATCCGCACTCACTGACCCCACTCACCGACCCCACTCGCTGACCTCACACACCGGCCCCATTCACCGACCCCACACAACGTCCCCACTCGCCGACCTCATACACCGACCCCACTCACCGACCCCACTCACTATCCGCACTCACTGACCCCACTCACTGACCCCACTCACTGACCCCACTCACTATCCCCACTCACTGACCCCACTCACTATCCCCACTCACTGACCCCACTCACTATCCGCACTCTCTGACCCCACTCACTATCCGCACTCACTGACCCCACTCACTGACCCTACTTACCGACCCCACTCACCGTCCACTTTTACTGACACCATTGCCGGCCCACTCGCCGTCCCCACTCACGGTCCCCATTCACCGACCCCATTCGCCGACCCCACTCGCCGACCCCACTCGCCGACCCCACTCGCCGACCCCACTCGCCGACCCCACTCGCCGACCCCACTCACTATCCGCACTCACTGACCCCACTTACTATCCGCACTCACTGAACCCACTCACTATCCGCACTCACTGACCCCACTCACCTTCCGCACTCACTGTCCCCACTCACTATACGCACTCACTGACCCCACTCTCTATCCGCACACACTGACCCCACTCACTGACCCCACTCACTGTCCCCACTCACTGTCCCCACTCACTGTCCCCACTCACTGTCCCCACTCACTGTCCCCACTCACTGACCCCACTCACTGACCTCACTCACTGTCCCCACTCACTGTCCCCACTCACTGTCCCCACTCACTGTCCCCCCACTCACTGTCCCCCCACTCACTGTCCCCACTCACTGTCCCTACTCAGTATCCGCACTCACTGACCCCACTCACTATCCGCACTCACTGACCCCACTCACTATCAGCACTCACTGACCCCACTCACTGTCCGCACTCACTGACCCCACACACTGACCCCACTCACTATCCGCACTCACTATCCGCACTCACTGACCTCACTCACTGACCTCACTCACTGACCCCACTCACTGACCCCACTCACTATCCGCACCTCTCTGACCCCACTCACATTCCGCACTCACTGACCCCACTCACTATCCGCACTCACTGACCCCACTCACTATCAGCACTCACTGACCACACTCACTGTCCGCACTCACTGACCCCACACACTGACCCCACTCACTATCCGCACTCACTGACCTCACTCACTGACCCTACTTACCGACCCCACTCACCGTCCACATTTACTGACACCATTGCCGGCCCACTCGCCGTCCCCACTCACGGTCCCCATTCACCGACCCCACTCACCATCCCCACTCACCGACCGCACTCACTGACCCCACTAACCATCCCCACTCACCGACCCCACTCACTGACCGCACTCACTGACCCCACTCACTATCGGCACTCACTGACCCCACTCACTGTCCGCACTCACTGACCCCACTCACTATCCGCACTCACTATCCACACTCACTGACCCCATACACTGACCCCACTTACCGACCCCACTCACCGTCCACTTTTACTGACACCATTGCCGGCCCACTCGCCGTCCCCACTCACGGTCCCCATTCACCGACCCCACTCACCATCCCCACTCACTGACCCCACACACCGACCCGACTCACCGTCCCCACACACCGTCCCCACTTACCGTCCCCACTTACCGTCCCCACTCATCGTCCTTACTCGCTGTCCCCACTCACCGTCCCCACTCACCGACCACACTCACCGACCCCACTCAACTTCCGCAACCACTGACCCCAGTAACTGACCCCAGTAACTGACCCCACTCACTGACCCCACTCACTGACCCCACTCACTGACCCCACTCACTGACCCCATTCACTGACCCCACTCACTGACCCCACTCACTGACCCCACTCACTATCCGCACTCACTGACCCCACTCAGTATCCGAACTCACTGACCCCACTCAGTATCCGAACTCACTGACCCCACTCACCGACCCCACTCGCTGACCTCACACACCGACCCCATTCACCGACCCCACACACCGTCCCCACACACCGTCCCCACACACCGACCCCACACACCGACCCCACACACCGACCCCACACACCGACCCCACTCACTGACCCTACTCACTGACCCTACTCACTGACCCCACTCACTATCTGCACTCCCTGACTCACTCACTATCCGCACACACTATCCGCACTCACTGACCCCACTCACTATCCGCACTCACTGACCCCACTCACTATCTGCACTCACTTACCCCACTCAATGACCCCACTCAGTATACGCACTCACTATCCGCAATCACTGACCCCACTCACTATCCACACTCATTGACCCCACTCACCGACCCCACTCGCCGACCCGACTCGCCGACCCCTCTCGCCGACTCCACTCACTCACCCCACTCACTATCCGCACTCACCGACCCCACTCACTACACGCACTCACTGACCCCACTCACCGACCCCACTCACTATCCGCACACACTGACCCAACTCACTGTCCCTCCTCACTGTCCCTCCTCACTGTCCCCACTCACTGTCCCTCCTCACTGTCCCCACTCACTGTCCGCACTCACTGTCCGCACTCACTGTCCGCAACCACTGACCCCACTAACTGACCCCACTCACTATCCACACTCATTGACCCCACTCGCCGACCCGACTCGCCGACTCCACTCACTCACCCCACTCACTATCCGCACTCACTGACCCCACTCACTACACGCACTCACTGACCCCACTCACCGACCCCACTTACTATCCGCACACACTGACCCCACTCACTGTCCCTCCTCACTGTCCCCACTCACTGTCCCCACTCACTGTCCCCACTCACTGTCCGCACTCACTGTCCGCACTCACTGTCCGCACTCACTGTCTGCAACCACTGACACCACTAACTGACCCCACTCACTATCCGCACTCACTGACCCGACTCACGGAACCACTCAGTGTCCGAACTCACTGTCCCCACTCACTATCCGCACTCACTGACCCCACTCACCGACCCCACTCGCTGACCTCACATACCGGCCCCATTCACCGACCCCACACAACGTCCCCACTCGCCGACCTCATACACCGACCCCACTCACCGACCCCACTCACTATCCGCACTCACTGACCCCACTCACTGACCCCACTCACTGACCCCACTCACTATCCCCACTCACTGACCCCACTCACTGACCCCACTCACTGACCCCACTCACTATCCCCACTCACTGACCCCACTCACTATCCGCACTCTCTGACCCCACTCACTATCCGCACTCACTGACCCCACTCACTGACCCTACTTACCGACCCCACTCACCGTCCACTTTTACTGACACCATTGCCGGCCCACTCGCCGTCCCCACTCACGGTCCCCATTCACCGACCCCATTCGCCGACCCCACTCGCCGACCCCACTCGCCGACCCCACTCGCCGACCCCACTCGCCGACCCCACTCGCCGACCCCACTCGCCGACCCCACTCGCCGACCCCACTCACTATCCGCACTCACTGACCCCACTTACTATCCGCACTCGCTGAACCCACTCACTATCCGCACTCACTGACCCCACTCACCTTCCGCACTCACTGTCCCCACTCACTATACGCACTCACTGACCCCACTCTCTATCCGCACACACTGACCCCACTCACTGTCCCCACTCACTGTCCCAACTCACTGTCCCAACTCACTGTCCCAACTCACTGACCCCACTCACTGACCCCACTCACTGACCCCACTTACTGTCCCCACTCACTGTCCCCACTCACTGTCCCCACTCACTTTCCCCACTCACTTTCCCCACTCACTTTCCCCACTCACTGTCCCCACTCAGTATCCGCACTCACTGACCCCACTCACTATCAGCACTCACTGACCCCACTCACTATCAGCACTCACTGACCCCACTCACTGACCCCACTCACTGTCCGCACTCACTGACCCCACTCACTATCCGCACTCACTATCCGCACTCACTATCCGCACTCACTGACCCCACTTACTGACCCTACTTACCGACCCCACTCACCGTCCACTTTTACTGACACCATTGCCGGCCCACTCGCCGTCCCCACTCACGGTCCCCATTCACCGACCCCACTCACCATCCCCACTCACCGACCCCACACACTGACCCCACACACTGACCCCACTCACTATCCGCACTCACTGACCCCACTCACTGACCCCACTCACTATCCGCACTCACTGACCCCACTCACTATCGGCACTCACTGACCCCACTCACTGTCCGCACTCACTGTCCGCACTCACTGACCCCACACACTGACCCCACTCACTGACCCCACTCACTGACCCCACTCACTGACCCCACTCACTATTCACACTCACTATCCTCACTGACTATCCTCACTGACTATCCTCACTGACTATCCACACTCACTATCCGCAATTACTGACCCCACTCACTGACGCCACTCACTGACCGCACTCACTATCCGCACTCACTATCCGCACTCACTGACCCCACTCACTATCCGCACTCACTATCCGCACTCACTGACCCCACTCACTATCCGCACTCACTGACCCCACTCACTATCCGCACGCACTGACCCCACTCACTATCCGCACGCACTGACCCCACTCACTGACCGCACTCAGTATCCGCACTCACTATCTGCACTCACTGACCCCACTCACTGTCCACACTCATTGACCCCACTCACCGGCCCCAAACACCGACCCAACTCACAGACCCCACTCGCCGACCCCACTCGCCGACCCCACTCGCCGACCCCACTCGCCGTCCCCACTCGCCGTCCCCACTCGCCGTCCCCACTCGCCGTCCCCACTCGCCGTCCCCACTCGCCGTCCCCACTCGCCGTCCGCACTCACCATCCGCACTCACCATCCGCACTCACCATCCGCACTCACCATCCGCACTCACTGACCCCACTTACTGATCGCACTCACTATCCACACTCACTGACCCCACGCACTGACCACACTCACTGACCCCACTCACTGACCCCACTCACAATCCGCACTCACTGACCCCACTCAGTATCCTCACTCACTATGCGCACTCACTGACCCCACTCACTGACCCCACTCACTGACCCCACTCACTGACCCCACTCACTGACCCCACTCACTGACCCCACTCACTATCCGCACTCACTATCCGCACTCACTGACCCCACGTATTGACCGCACTCACTGATCCCACTCACTATCCACACTTACTATCCGCATTCACTAACTGCACTCACTATCCGCACTCACTGACCCCACTCACTATCCACACTCACTATCCACACATCACTGACCCCACTCACTGACCCCACTCACTATCCGCACTCACTATCCGCACTCACTATCCGCACTCACTATCCGCACTCACTATCCGCACTCACTATCCGCACTCACTATCCGCACTCACTGACCCCACTCACTGACCCCACTCACTGACCCCACTCACCATCCGCACTCAATGACCCAACTCACCGACCCCTCTCACCGACCCCTCTCACCGACCCCTCTCACCGACCCCTCTCACCGACCCCTCTCACCGACCGCTCTCACCGACCCCTCTCACCGACCCCACTCGCCGACCCCACTCGCCGACCCCACTCGCCGACCCCACTCGCCGACCCCACTCGCCGACCACACTCACCGACCCCACTCACCGACCCCACTCACCGACCCCACTCACCGACCCCACTCACCGACCCCACACACTGACACCACTTACCGACCCCACTCACGGTCCCCACTCACCGACCCCACACACGGGCCAAACTCACCGACCTCACTCACTGGCCCTACACACCGTCCCTACAAACCGTCCCCACTCACCGTCCCCACTCACCGACCGCATTCACCGACCCCACTCACCGACCCCACTCACCGACCCCACTCACCGTCCCCACTCACCGTCCCCACTCACCTACCCCACACACCGAACCCACTCACCGGCCCCACTCACCGACCCCACTCCCCGACCCCACTCCCCGACCCCACTCACCGTCCCCACTCACCGTCCCCACTCACCGTCCCCACTCACCGTCCCCACTCACCGACCCCACTCACCGACCCCACTCACCGACCCCACTCACCGACCCCACTCACCGACCCCACTCACCGATCCCACTCACCGATCCCACTCACCGATCCCACTCACCGACCACACTCACCGACCCCACTCACCGACCCCTCTCACCGACCCCACTCACCGACCCCACTCACGGACCCCACTCACGGACCCCACTCAATATCCGCACTCACTGACCCCACTCACTGTCCGCACTCAATATCCACACTCACTATCCGCAACCACTGACCCCACTAACTGACCCCAATCACTGACCCCACTCAGTATCCGCAATCACTGACCCCACTCAGTATCCGCAATCACTGACCCCACTCAGTATCCGCAATCACTGACCCCACTCAGTATCCGCAATCACTGACCCCACTCAGTATCCGCAATCACTGACCCCACTCAGTATCCGCAATCACTGACCCCACTCACTATCCGAACTCACTGACCCCACTCACTATCTGCACTCACTGACCCCACTCACGGACCCAACTCAGCATCCGAACTCACTGACCCAACTCACTATCCGCACTCACTGACCCCACTCACCGACCTCACACACCGACCCCACACACCGTCCCCACTCGCCGACCTCATACACCGACCCCACTCGCCGACCCCACTCGCCGACCCCACTCACTTTCCGCACTCACTGACCCCACTCACTATCCGCACTCACTGACCCCACTCACTATGTGCACTCACTGACCCCACTCATTATACGCACTCACTGTCCCCACTCACTGTCCCCACTCACTGTCCCCACTCACTGTCCCCACTCACTGTCCCCACTCACTGTCCCCACTCACTGTCCCCACTCACTGACCCCACTCACTGACCCCACTCACTTTCCCCACTCACTTTCCCCACTCACAGTCCCCACTCAGTATCCGCACTCACTGACCCCACTCACTGTCCGCACTCACTGACCCCACTCACTGACCCCACTCACTATCCGCACTCACTATCCGCACTCACTGACCCTACTTACCGACCCCACTCACCGTCCACTTTTACTGACACCATTGCCGGCCCACTCGCCGTCCCCACTCACGGTCCCCATTCACCGACCCCACTCACCATCCCCACTCACCGACCCCACTCACCGACCCCACTCACTGACCCCATTCACTATCCGCACTCACTGACCCCACTCACTATCCGCACTCACTGACCCCACTCACTATCGGCACTCACTGACCCCACTCACTGACCCCACTCACTGACCCCACTCACTGACCCCACTCACTGACCCCACTCACTGACCCCACTCACTGACCCCACTCACTGACCCCACTCACTATCCTCACTGACTATCCTCAGTGACTATCCACACTCACTATCCGCAATTACTGACCCCACTCACTGACGCCACTCACTGACCGCACTCACTATCCGCACTCACTGACCCCACTCACTATCCGCACTCACCGACCCCACTCACTATCCGCACGCACTGACCCCACTCACTATCCGCACGCACTGACCCCACTCACTGACCGCACTCAGTATCCGCACTCACTATCTGCACTCACTGACCCCACTAACTGTCCACACTCATTGACCCCACTCACCGGCCCCAAACACCGACCCAACTCACAGACCCCACTCGCCGACCCCACTCGCCGACCCCACTCGCCGACCCCACTCGCCGACCCCACTCGCCGTCCCCACTCGCCGTCCCCACTCGCCGTCCCCACTCGCCGTCCCCACTCGCCGTCCCCACTCGCCGTCCCCACTCACCATCCGCACTCACCATCCGCACTCACCATCCGCACTCACCATCCGCACTCACCATCCGCACTCACCATCCGCACTCACCATCCGCACTCACTGACCCCACTTACTGATCGCACTCACTATCCACACTCACTGACCCCACGCACTGACCACACTCACTGACCCCACTCACTGACCCCACCCACAATCCGCACTCACTGACCCCACTCAGTATCCTCACTCACTATCCACACTGACTATCCACACTCACTATGCGCACTCACTGACCCCACTCACTGACCCCACTCACTGACCCCACTCACTGACCCCACTCACTGACCCCACTCACTGACCCCACTCACTATCCGCACTCACTGACCCCACGTATTGACCGCACTCACTGATCCCACTCACTATCCATACTCACTATCCGCATTCACTAACCGCACTCACTATCCGCACTCACTGACCCCACTCACTATCCACACTCACTATCCACACATCACTGACCCCACTCACTGACCCAACTCACTATCTGCACTCACTATCTGCACTCACTGACAAAACTCACTATCCGCACTCATTATCCGCACTCACTATCCGCACTCACTATCCGCACTCACTATCCGCACTCACTATCCGCACTCACTATCCGCACTCACTATCCGCACTCACTATCCGCACTCACTATCCGCACTCACTATCCGCACTCACTGACCCAACTCACTGACCCCACTCACCATCCGCACTCAATGACCCAACTCACCGACCCCTCTCACCGACCCCTCTCACCGACCCCTCTCACCGACCCCTCTCACCGACCGCTCTCACCGACCCCTCTCACCGACCCCTCTCACCGACCCCTCTCACCGACCCCTCTCACCGACCCCACTCACCGACCCCACTCACCGACCCCACTCACCGACCCCACTCACCGACCCCACTCGCCGACCCCACTCGCCGACCCCACTCGCCGACCCCACTCACCGACCCCACTCACCGACCCCACTCACCGACCCCACACACTGACACCACTTACCGACCCCACTCACGGTCCCCACTCACCGACCACACACACGGGCCAAACTCACCGACCTCACTCACTGGCCCTACAAACCGTCCCCACTCACCGACCGCACTCACCGACCGCACTCACCGACCCCACTCACCGTCCCCACTCACCGTCCCCACTCACCGACCCCACTCACCGTCCCCACTCACCGTCCCCACTCACCGTCCCCACTCACCAACCCCACACACCGAACCCACTCACCGGCCCCACTCACCGACCCCACTCCCCGACCCCACTCCCCGTCCCCACTCACCGTCCCCACTCACCGTCCCAACTCACCGTCCCCACTCACCGTCCCCACTCACCGACCCCACTCACCGACCCCACTCACCGACCCCACTCACCGACCCCACTCACCGACCCCACTCACCGACCCCACTCACCGACCCCACTCACCGACCCCACTCAATATCCGCACTCACTGACCCCACTCACTGTCCGCACTCAATATCCACACTCACTATCCGCAACCACTGACCCCACTAACTGACCCCAATCACTGACCCCACTCAGTATCCGCAATCACTGACCCCACTCAGTATCCGCAATCACTGACCCCACTCAGTATCCGCAATCACTGACCCCACTCACTATCCGAACTCACTGACCCCACTCACTATCTGCACTCACTGACCCCACTCACGGATCCAACTCAGCATCCGAACTCACTGACCCAACTCACTATCCGCACTCACTGACCCCACTCACCAACCTCACACACCGACCCCACACACCGTCCCCACTCGCCGACCTCATACACCGACCACACTCGCCGACCCCACTCGCCGACCCCACTCACTTTCCGCACTCACTGACCCCACTCACTATCCGCACTCACTGACCCCACTCACTATCCGCACTCACTGACCCCACTCACTAACGCCACTCACATTCCGCACTCACTGTCCCCACTCACTATACGCACTCACTGACCCCACTCTCTATCCGCACACACTGATCCCACTCACTGTCCCCACTCACTGTCCCCACTCACTGACCCCACTCACTGACCCCACTCACTGTCCCCACTCACTGTCCCCACTCACTGTCCCCACTCACTGACCCCACTCACTGACCCCACTCACTGTCCCCACTCACTGTCCCTACTCAGTATCCGCACTCACTGACCCCACTCACTATCCGCACTCACTGACCCCACTCACTGACCCCACTCACTGTCCCCACTCACTGTCCCTACTCAGTATCCGCACTCACTGTCCCCACTCACTGACCCCACTCACTGACCCCACTCACTGTCCCCACTCACTGTCCCTACTCAGTATCCGCACTCACTGACCCCACTCACTATCCGCACTCACTGACCCCACTCACTATCCGCACTCACTGACCCCACACACTGACCCCACTCACTATCCGCACACACTGACCCCACTCACTGACCCCACTCACCGACCCCACTCACCGTCCCCATTCACCGACCCCACTCACCGACCCAACTCACCGACCCCACTCACCGACCCCACTCAGTGACCCCACTCACTATCCGCACTCACTGACCCCACTCACTATCGGCACTCACTGACCCCACTCACTGTCCGCACTCACTGACCCCACACACTGACCCCACTCACTATCCGCACTCACTGACCCCACTCACTGACCCCACTCACCGACCCCACTCACCGTCCACTTTTACTGACACCATTGCCGGCCCACTCGCCAGCCCCACTCACGGTCCCCATTCACCGACCCCACTCACCATCCCCACTCACTGACCCCACACACCGACACGACTCACCGTCCCCACTCACCGTCCCCACTCACCGTCCCCACACACCGTCCCCACTTACCGTCCCCACTTACCGTCCCCACTTACCGTCCCCACTTACCGTCCCCACTTACCGTCCCCACTCATCGTCCCCACTCACTGTCCCCACTCACCGTCCCCACTCACCGTCCCCACTCACCATCCCCACTCACCGTCCCCACTCACCGACCACACTCACCGACCCCACTCAACTTCCGCAACCACTGACCCCACTCACTGACCCCACTCACTGACCCCACTCACTGACCCCACTCACTGACCCCACTCACTGACCCCACTCACTGACACCACTCACTATCCGCACTCACTGACCCCACTCAGTATCCGAACTCACTGACCCCACTCACTATCCGCACTCACTGACCCCACTCACTGTCCCCACTCACTGTCCCCACTCACCGACCCCACTCGCAGACCTCACACACCGACCCCATTCACCGTCCCCACACACCGTCCCCACACACCGTCCCCACACACCGTCCCCACACACCGTCCCCACACACCGTCCCCACACACCGACCCCACACACCGACCCCACACACCGACCCCACACACCGACCCCACACACCGACCCCACACACCGACCCCACACACCGACCCCACACACCGACCCCACACACCGACCCCACACACCGACCCCACTCACTATCCGCACACACTATCCGCACACACTATCCGCACTCACTGACCCCACTCACTATCCGCACTCACTGACCCCACTCACTATCTGCACTCACATACCCCACTCAATGACCCCACTCAGTATACGCACTCACTATCCGCAATCACTGACCCCACTCACTATCCACACTCATTGACCCCACTCACAGACCCCACTCGCCGACCCGACTCGCCGACTCCACTCACTCACCCCACTCACTATCCGCACTCACTGACCCCACTCACTACACGCACTCACTGACCCCACTCACTATCCACACTCACCGACCTCACTCACTGTCCGCACACACTGACCCCACTCACTGTCCCCACTCACTGTCCGCACTCACTGTCCGCACTCACTGAACCACTCAGTGTCCGAACTTACTGTCCCCACTCACTATCCGCACTCACTGACCCCACTCACCGACCCCACTCGCTGACCTCACACACCGACCCCACACAATGTCCCCACTCGGCGACCTCATACACCGACCCCACACACCGACCCCACTCACTATCCGCACTCACTGACCCCACTCACTGACCCCACTCACTGACCCCACTCACTATCCGCACTCTCTGACCCCACTCACATTCCGCACTCACTGACCACACTCACTATCCGCACTCACTGACCCCACTGACGATCCGCACTCACTGACCCCACTCACTATCCGCACTTACTTACCCCACTCACTATCCACACTCATTGACCCCACTCACCGACCCCACACACCGACCCCACTGGCCGACCCGCTGACCCCACTCGCCGACCCCACTTACTGACCCCACTCACTGACTCCACTCACTATCCGCACTCACTGACCCCACTCACTATCCGCACACACTGACCCCACTCACTGTCCCCACTCACTGTCCCCACTCACTGTCCCCACTCACTGTCCCTACTCAGTATCCGCACTCACTGACCCCACTCAGTATCCGCACTCACTGACCCCACTCAGTATCTGCACTCACTGACCCCACTCACTATCCGCACTCACTGACCCCACTCACTGTCCGCACTGACTGTCCGCACTGACTGTCCCCATTCACTATCCGCACTCTCTGACCCCACTAACTATCCGCACACACTATCCACACTCACTGACCCCACTCACTATCCGCACTCACTGACCCCACTCACGATCCGCACTCACTTACCCCAATCAATGACCCCACTCAGGATACGCACTGACTATCCGCACTCACTGACCCCACTCACTATCCACACTCATTGACCCCACTCACCGACCACACACACCGACCCCACTCGCCGACCCGCTGACCCCACTCGCCGACTCCACTTACTATCCGCACTCACTGACCCGACTCACTATCCGCAGTCACTGACCCCACTCACTATCCGCACTCACTGACCCCACTCACGACATGCACTCACTGACCCCACTCACTATCCGCACACACTGACCCCACTCACTGTCCCCACTCACTGTCCCCACTCACTGTCCCCACTCACTGTCCCCACTCACTGTCCCCACTCAATGTCCCCACTCACTGTCCCCGCACACTTTCCCCACTCACTGTCCCCGCTCAGTATCCGCACTCACTGACCCCATTCATGATCCGCACTCACTGACCCCACTCAGTATCCGCACTCACTGACCCCACTCACGACATGCACTCACTGACCCCACTCACTATCCGCACACACTGACCCCACTCACTGACCCCACTCACTGTCCCCACTCACTGTCCCCACTCACTGTCCCCACTCACTGTCCCCACTCACTGTCCCCGCTCACTGTCCCCGCTCACTTTCCCCGCTCACTGTCCCTGCTCAGTATCCGCACTCACTGATCCCATTCATGATCCGCACTCACTGACCCCACTCAGTATCCGCACTCACTGACCCCACTCAGTATCCGCACTCACTGACCCCACTCAGTATCCGCACTCACTGACCCCACTCAGTATCCGCACTCACTGACCCCAATCACTATCCGCACTCACTGACCCCAATCACTATCCGCACTCACTGACCCCAATCACATTCCGCACTCACTGTCCCCACTCACGACATGCACTCACTGACCCCACTCACTATCCCCACTCACTGTCCCCACTCACTGTCCCCACTCACTGTCCCCACTCACTGTCCCCACTCACTGTCCCCACTCACTGTCCCTGCTCAGTATCCGCACTCACTGACCCCATTCATGATCCGCACTCACTGACCCCACTCAGTATCCGCACTCACTGACCCCACTCACGACATGCACTCACTGACCCCACTCACTATCCGCACACACTGACCCCACTCACTGTCCCCACTCACTGTCCCCACTCACTGTCCCCACTCACTGTCCCCACTCACTGTCCCCACTCACTGTCCCCACTCACTGTCCCCACTCACTTTCCCCACACACTTTCCCCACTCACTGTCCCTGCTCAGTATCCGCACTCACTGACCCCATTCATGATCCGCACTCACTGACCCCACTCAGTATCCGCACTCACTGACCCCACTCAGTATCCGCACTCACTGACCCCACTCACTATCCGCACTCACTGACCCCAATCACTATCCGCACTCACTGACGCCACTTACATTCCGCACTCACTGTCCCCACTCACTATACGCACTCACTGACCCCACTCTCTATCCGCACACACTGACCCCACTCACTGTCCCCACTCACTGTCCCCACTCACTGTCCCCACTCACTGTCCCCACTCACTGTCCCCACTCACTGTCCCCACTCACTGTCCCCACTCACTGACCCCACTCACTGTCCCCACTCACTGTCCCTACTCAGTATCCGCACTCACTGACCCCACTCACCATCCGCACTCACTGACCCCACTCACTATCAGCACTCACTGACCCCACTCACTGTCCGCACTCACTGACCCCACTCACTATCCGCATTCACTATCCGCACTCACTGACCCTACTTACCGACCCCACTCACCGTCCACTTTTACTGACACCATTGCCGGCCCACTCGCCGTCCCCACTCACGGTCCCCATTCACCGACCCCACTCACCATCCCCACTCACCGACCCAACTCACCGACCCCACTCACCATCCCCACTCACCGACCCTACTCAGTGACCCCACTCACATTCCGCACTCACTGACCCCACTCACTATCGGCACTCACTCACCCCACTCACTGACCCCACTCACTGTCCGCACTCACTGACCCCACACACTGACCCCACTCACTATCCGCACTCACTGACCCCACTCACCGTCCACTTTTACTGACACCATTGCCGGCCCACTCGCCGGCCCCACTCACGGTCCCCATTCACCGACCCCACTCACCATCACCACTCACTGACACCACACACCGACACGACTCACCGTCCCCACTCACCGTCCCCACTCACCGTCCCCACACACCGTCCCCACTTACCGTCCCCACTTACCGTCCCCACTCATCGTCCCCACTCACTGTCCCCACTCACTGTCCCCACTCACCGTCCCCACTCACCGTCCCCACTCACCGTCCCCACTCACCGACCCCACTCAACTTCCGCAACCACTGACCCCACTCACTGACACCACTTACTGACCCCACTCACTGACCCCACTCACTGACCCCACTCACTGACCCCACTCACTGACCCCACTCACTGACCCCACTCACTGACCCCACTCACTGACCCCACTCACTATCCAAACTCACTGACCCACTCACTATCCGCACTCACTGACCCCACTCAGTATCCGAACTCACTGACCCCACTCACTATCCGCACTCACTGACCCCACTCACCGACCCCACTCGCAGACCTCACACACCGACCCCATTCACCGACCCCACACACCGTCCCCACACACCGTCCCCACACACCGACCCCACACACCGACCCCACACACCGACCCCACACACCGACCCCACACACCGACCCCACACACCGACCCCACACACCGACCCCACACACCGACCCCACTCACTATCCGCACACACTATCCGCACTCACTGACCCCACTCACTATCCGCACTCACTATCCGCACTCACTGACCCCACTCACTATCTGCACTCACATACCCCACTCAATGACCCCACTCAGTATACGCACTCACTATCCGCAATCACTGACCCCACTCACTATCCACACTCATTGACCCCACTCACAGACCCCACTCGCCGACCCGACTCGCCGACCCCTCCCGCCGACTCCACTCACACACCCCACTCACTATCCGCACTCACTGACCCCACTCACTACACGCACTCACTGACCCCACTCACTATCCACACTCACCGACCCCACTCACTATCCGCACACACTGACCCCACTCACTGACCCCACTCACTGTCCCCACTCACTGTCCCCACTCACTGTCCCCACTCACTGTCCCCACTTACTGTCCCCACTCACTGTCCCCACTCACTGTCCGCACTCACTGTCCGCACTCACTGTCCGCACTCACTGACCCCACTCACAGAACCACTCAGTGTCCGAACTTACTGTCCCCACTCACTATCCGCACTCACTGACCCCACTCACCGACCCCACTCGCTGACCTCACACACCGACCCCACACAATGTCCCCACTCGGCGACCTCATACACCGACCCCACTCACCGACCCCACTCACCGACCCCACTCACCGACCCCACTCACTATCCGCACTCACTGACCCCACTCACTGACCCCACTCACTATCCGCACTCTCTGACCCCACTTACAATCCGCACTCACTGACCCCACCCACTATCCGCACTCACTGACCCCACTCACTATCCGCACTCACTGACCCCACTCACTATCCGCACACACTGTCCCCACTCACTGTCCCCACTCACTGTCCCCACTCACTGTCCCCACTCACTGTCCCCACTCACTGTCCCCACTCACTGTCCCCACTCAGTATCCGCACTCACTGACCCCACTCAGTATCCGCACTCACTGACCCCACTCAGTATCTGCACTCACTGACCCCACTCACTATCCGCACTCACTGACCCCACTCACTGTCCGCACTGACTGTCCGCACTCACTGACCCCATTCACTATCCGCACTCTCTGACCCCACTCACTATCCGCACACACTATCCACACTCTCTGACCCCACTCACAATCCGCACTCACTGACCACACTCACTATCCGCACTCACTGACCCCACTCACTATCCGCACTCACTGACCCCACTCACTATCCGCACTTACTTACCCCACTCACTATCCACACTCATTGACCCCACTCACCGACCCCACACAACGACCCCACTGGCCGACCCGCTGACCCCACTCGCAGACCCGACTCGCCGACCCCACTCGCCGACTCCACTTACTGACCCCACTCACTGACTCCACTCACTATCCGCACTCACTGACCCCACTCACTATCCGCACACACTGACCCCACTCACTGTCCCCACTCACTGTCCCCACTCACTGTCCCCACTCACTGTCCCTACTCAGTATCCGCACTCACTGACCCCACTCAGTATCCGCACTCACTGACCCCACTCAGTATCTGCACTCACTGACCCCACTCACTATCCGCACTCACTGACCCCACTCACTGTCCGCACTGACTGTCCGCACTGACTGTCCGCACTGACTGTCCGCACTGACTGTCCGCACTGACTGTCCCCATTCACTATCCGCACTCTCTGACCCCACTCACTATCCGCACACACTATCCACACTCACTGACCCCACTCACTATCCGCACTCACTGACCCCACTCACGATCCGCACTCACTTACCCCAATCAATGACCCCACTCAGGATACGCACTGACTATCCGCACTCACTGACCCCACTCACTATCCACACTCATTGACCCCACTCACCGACCCCACTCGCCGACCCGCTGACCCCACTCGCCGACTCCACTTACTATCCGCACTCACTGACCCGACTCACTATCCGCAGTCACTGACCCCACTCACTATCCGCACTCACTGACCCCACTCACGACATGCACTCACTGACCCCACTCACTATCCGCACACACTGACCCCACTCACTGTCCCCACTCACTGTCCCCACTCACTGTCCCCACTCACTGTCCCCACTCACTGTCCCCACTCACTGTCCCCGCACACTTTCCCCACTCACTGTCCCTGCTCAGTATCCGCACTCACTGACCCCATTCATGATCCGCGCTCACTGACCCCACTCAGTATCCGCACTCACTGACCCCACTCACGACATGCACTCACTGACCCCACTCACTATCCGCACACACTGACCCCACTCACTGTCCCCACTCACTGTCCCCACTCACTGTCCCCACTCACTGTCCCCACTCACTGTCCCCACTCACTGTCCCTGCTCAGTATCCGCACTCACTGACCCCATTCATGATCCGCACTCACTGACCCCACTCAGTATCCGCACTCACTGACCCCACTCAGTATCCGCACTCACTGACCCCACTCAGTATCCGCACTCACTGACCCCACTCACTATCCGCACTCACTGACCCCACTGACTATCCGCACTCACTGACGCCACTCACATTCCGCACTCACTGTCCCCACTCACGACATGCACTCACTGACCCCACTCACTATCCGCACACACTGACCCCACTCACTGTCCCCACTCACTGTCCCCACTCACTGTCCCCACTCACTGTCCCCACTCACTGTCCCCACTCACTGTCCCCACTCACTGTCCCCACTCACTGTCCTCACTCACGGTCCCCACTCACTGTCCCCACTGACTGTCCCCACTCACTGTCCCCGCTCACTTTCCCCACTCACTGTCCCTGCTCAGTATCCGCACTCACTGACCCCATTCATGATCCGCACTCACTGACCCCACTCAGTATCCGCACTCACTGACCCCACTCACGACATGCACTCACTGACCCCACTCACTATCCGCACACACTGACCCCACTCACTGTCCCCACTCACTGTCCCCACTCACTGTCCCCACTCACTGTCCCCACTCACTGTCCCCACTCACATTCCGCACTCACTGTCCCCACTCACTGTCCCCACTCACTATATGCACTCACTGACCCCACTCTCTATCCGCACACACTGACCCCACTCACTGTCCCCACTCACTGTCCCCACTCACTGTCCCCACTCACTGTCCCCACTCACTGTCCCCACTCACTGACCCCACTCACTGACCCCACTCACTGTCCCCACTCACTGTCCCCACTCACTGTCCCTACTCAGTATCCGCACTCACTGACCCCACTCACCATCCGCACTCACTGACCCCACTCACTATCAGCACTCACTGACCCCACTCACTATCAGCACTCACTGACCCCACTCACTGTCCGCACTCACTGACCCCACTCACTATCCGCATTCACTATCCGCACTCACTGACCCCACTCACGGACCCTACTTACCGACCCCACTCACCGTCCACTTTTACTGACACCATTGCCGGCCGACTCGCCGTCCCCACTCACGGTCCCCATTCACCGACCCCACTCACCATCCCCACTCACCGACCCAACTCACCGACCCCACTCACCATCCCCACTCACCGACCCTACTCAGTGACCCCACTCACATTCCGCACTCACTGACCCCACTCACTATCGGCACTCACTGACCCCACATACTGACCCCACTCACTGTCCGCACTCACTGACCCCACACACTGACCCCACTCACTATCCGCAACCACTGACCCCACTCACCGACCCCACTCACCGTCCACTTTTACTGACACCATTGCCGGCCCACTCGCCGGCCCCACTCACGGTCCCCATTCGCCGACCCCACTCACCATCCCCACTCACTGACACCACACACCGACACGACTCACCGTCCCCACTCACCGTCCCCACTCACCGTCCCCACTCACCGTCCCCACTCACCGTCCCCACTCACCGTCCCCACACACCGTCCCCACACACCGTCCCCACACACCGTCCCCACACACCGTCCCCACTTACCGTCCCCACTCATCGTCCCCACTCACTGTCCCCACTCACCGTCCCCACTCACCGTCCCCACTCACCGTCCCCACTCACCGTCCCCACTCACCGACCCCACTCAACTTCCGCAACCACTGACCCCACTCACTGACACCACTTACTGACCCCACTCACTGACCCCACTCACTGACCCCACTCACTGACCCCACTCACTGACCCCACTCACTGACCCCACTCACTATCCAAACTCACTGACCCCACTCACTATCCGCACTCACTGACCCCACTCAGTATCCGAACTCACTGACCCCACTCACTATCCGCACTCACTGACCCCACTCACCGACCCCACTCGCAGACCTCACACACAGACCCCATTCACCGACCCCACACACCGTCCCCACACACCGTCCCCACACACCGTCCCCACACACCGACCCCACACACCGACCCCACACACCGACCCCACTCACTATCCGCACACACTATCCGCACTCACTGACCCCACTCACTATCCGCACTCACTGACCCCACTCACTATCTGCACTCACATACCCCACTCAATGACCCCACTCAGTATACGCACTCACTATCCGCAATCACTGACCCCACTCACTATCCACACTCATTGACCCCACTCACAGACCCCACTCGCCGACCCGACTCGCCGACCCCTCTCGCCGACTCCACCCACACACCCCACTCACTATCCGCACTCACTGACCCCACTCACTACACGCACTCACTGACCCCACTCACTATCCACACTCACCGACCCCACTCACCATCCGCACACACTGACCCCACTCACTGTCCCCACTCACTGTCCCCACTCACTGTCCGCACTCACTGACCCCACTCACTGACCCCACTCACTATCCGCACTCTCTGACCCCACTCACAATCCGCACTCACTGACCCCACTCACTATCCGCACTCACTGACCCCACTCACTATCCGCACACACTGACCCCACTCACTGTCCCCACTCACTGTCCCCACTCACTGTCCCCACTCACTGTCCCCACTCAGTATCCGCACTCACTGACCCCACTCAGTATCCGCACTCACTGACCCCACTCAGTATCTGCACTCACTGACCCCACTCACTATCCGCACTCACTGACCCCACTCACTGTCCGCACTGACTGTCCGCACTCACTGACCCCATTCACTATCCGCACTCTCTGACCCCACTCACTATCCACACACACTATCCACACTCACTGACCCCACTCACTATCCGCACTCACTGACCCCATTCACGATCCGCACTCACTTACCCCAATCAATGACCCCACTCAGGATACGCACTGACTATCCGCACTCACTGACCCCACTCACTATCCACACTCATTGACCCCACTCACCGACCACACAAACCGACCCCACTCGCCGACCCGCTGACCCCACTCGCCGACCCCACTCGCCGACTCCACTAACGATCCGCACTCACTGACCCGACTCACTATCCGCACTCACTGACCCCACTCACTATCCGCACCCACTGACCCCACTCACGACATGCACTCACTGACCCCACTCACTATCCGCACACACTGACCCCACTCACTGTCCCCACTCACTGTCCCCACTCACTGTCCCCACTCACTGTCCCCAATCACTGTCCCCACTCACTGTCCCCACTCACTGTCCCCACTCACTGTCCCCACTCACTGTCCCCACTCACTGTCCCCACTCACTTTCCCCACTCACTTTCCCCACTCACTTTCCCCACTCACTGTCCCTACTCACTATCCGCACACACTGACCCCACTCACTGTCCCCACTCACTGTCCCCACTCACTGTCCCCACTCACTGTCCCCACTCACTGACCCCACTCACTGACCCCACTCACAGAACCACTCAGTGTCCGAACTTACTGTCCCCACTCACTATCCGCACTCACTGACCCCACTCACCGACCCCACTCGCCGACCTCACACACCGACCCCACACAATGTCCCCACTCGGCGACCCCACTCACCGACCCCACTCACTATCCGCACTCACTGACCCCACTCACTGACCCCACTCACTATCCGCACTCTCTGACCCCACTCACAATCCGCAATCACTGACCCCACTCACTATCCGCACTCACTGACCCCACTCACTATCCGCACTCACTGACCCCACTCACTATCCGCACTCGCTGACCCCACTCACTATCCGCACACACTGACCCCACTCACTGTCCCCACTCACTGTCCCCACTCACTGTCCCCACTCACTGTCCCCACTCACTGTCCCCACTCACTGTCCCCACTCAGTATCCGCACTCACTGACCCCACTCAGTATCCGCACTCACTGACCCCACTCAGTATCTGCACTCACTGACCCCACTCACTATCCGCACTCACTGACCCCACTCACTGTCCGCACTGACTGTCCGCACTCACTGACCCCATTCACTATCCGCACTCTCTGACCCCACTCACTATCCGCACACACTATCCACACTCACTGACCCCATTCACGATCCGCACTCACTTACCCCAATCAATGACCCCACTCAGGATACGCACTGACTATCCGCACTCACTGACCCCACTCACTATCCACACTCATTGCCCCCACTCACCGACCACACACACCGACCCCACTCGCCGACCCGCTGACCCCACTCGCCGACCCCACTCGCCGACTCCACTAACTATCCGCACTCACTGACCCGACTCACTATCCGCACTCACTGACCCCACTCACTATCCGCACCCACTGACCCCACTCACGACATGCACTCACTGACCCCACTCACTATCCGCACACACTGACCCCACTCACTGTCCCCACTCACTGTCCCCACTCACTGTCCCCACTCACTGTCCCCACTCACTGTCCCCACTCACTGTCCCCAATCACTGTCCCCAATCACTGTCCCCAATCACTGTCCCCACTCACTGTCCCCACTCACTGTCCCCACTCACTTTCCCCACTCACTTTCCCCACTCACTTTCCCCACTCACTGTCCCTGCTCAGTATCCGCACTCACTGACCCCATTCATGATCCGCACTCACTGACCCCACTCAGTATCCGCACTCACTGACCCCACTCAGTATCCGCACTCACTGACCCCACTCACTATCCGCACTCACTGACCCCACTCACTATCCGCACTCACTGACCACACTCACTGACCCCACCCACTACCCCACTCACTGACCCCACTTACTGTCCGCACTCACTAACCCCACTCACAATCCGCACTCACTGACCCCACACACTATCCGCACTCACTGACCCCACTCACTGACCCCACTAACCGTCCACTTTTACTGAAACCATTGCCGGCCCACTCGCCGTCCCCACTCACGGTCCCCATTCACAGACGCCACTCACAGACCCCACTCACCGCCCCACTCACCGGACCCCACACACCGGACCCCACTCACCGGCCCCACTCACCGACCCCACTCACCGTCCCCACTCACCGTCCCCACTCACCGTCCCCACTCACCGTCCCCACACACCGCCCCCACACACCGCCCCCACACACCGCCCCCACACACCGCCCCCACACACCGCCCCCACACACCGCCCCCACACACCGCCCCCACACACCGCCCCCACACACCGCCCCCACACACCGCCCCCACACACCGCCCCCACTCACCGCCCCCACTCACCGACCCCACTCACCGTCCGCACTCACCGTCCGCACTCACCGTCCGCACTCACCGTCCGCACTCACCGTCCGCACTCACCGTCCGCACTCACCGTCCGCACTCACCGTCCACAACCACTGACCCCACTCACTGACCCCACTCACTGACCCCACTCACTGACCCCACTCACTGACCCCACTCACTGACCCCACTCAGTATCCGCAATCACTGACCCCACTCACTATCCGCACTCACTGACCCCACTCACTGACCCCACTCACAGACCCCACTCACAGACCCCACTCAGTATCCGAACTCACTGACCCCACTCACTATCCGCACTCACTGACCCCACTCACTGACCCCACTCACCGACCCCACTCGCCGACCTCACACACCGACCCCATACACCGTCCCCACTCGCCGACCTCATACACCGACCCCACTCACCGACCCCACACACCGACCCCACACACTATCCGCACTCACTGACCCCACTCACTGACCCCACTCACTGTCCGCACTCACTGTCCGCACTCACTGTCCGCACTCACTGTCCGCACTCACTGCCCGCACTCACTGCCCGCACTCACTGCCCGCACTCACTGCCCGCTCTCACTGTCCGCACTCACTGTCCGCACTCACTGTCCGCACTCACTGTCCGCACTCACTGTCCGCACTCACTGTCCGCACTCACTGTCCGCACTCACTGACCCCACTGACTGACCCCACTCACTATCCGCACACACTGACCCCACTCACTATCCGTACACACTGACCCCACTCACTGTACCTCCTCACTGTCCCTCCTCACTGTCCGCACTCACTGTCCGCAACCACTGAACCCACTAACTGACCCCACTCACTGACCCCACTCACTATCCGCACTCACTGACCCCACTCACTGACCCCACTCACGGAACCACTCAGTGTCCGAACTCACTGTCCCCACTCACTATCCGCACTCACTGACCCCACTCACCGACCACACTCGCAGACCTCACACACCGACCCCATTCACCGACCCCACTCACCGACCCCACTCACCGACCCCACTCACCGACCCCACTCACCGACCCCACTCACTGACCCCACTCACTGTCCGCCCTCACTGACCCCACTCACTGTCCGCACTCTCTGACACCACTCACTATCCGCACTCACTGACCCCACTCACTATCCGCACTCACTGACCCCACTCACTGACCCCACTCACAATCCGCACTTACTTACCCCACTCACTATCCACACTCATTGACCCCACACACCGACCCCACTCGCCGACCCGCTGACCCCACTCGCAGACCCGACTCGCCGACCCCACTCGCCGAACCCACTCGCCGACCCCACTCGCCGACTCCACTCACTGACCCCACTCACTGACCCCACTCACTGACCCCACTCACTATCCGCAGTCACTATCCGCACACACTGTCCCCACTCACTGTCCCTACTCAGTATCCGCACTCACTGACCCCACTCAGTATCCACACTCACTGACCCCACTCAGTATCCGCACTCACTGACCCCACTTACTGTCCCCACACACTGTTCCTACTCAGTATCCGCACGCACTGACCCCACTCAGTATCCGCACTCACTGACCCCACTCACTGTCCGCACTGACTGTCCGCACTCACTGACCCCACTCACTATCCGCACTCACTGACCCCACTCAGTATCCGCACTCACTGACCCCACTCACTGTCCGCACTGACTGTCCGCACTCATTGACCCCACTCACTATCCGCACTCACTGACCCCACTCACTATCCGCACACACTGACCCCACTCACTGTCCCCACTCACTGTCCCCACTCAGTATCCGCACTCACTGACCCCACTCAGTATCCGCACTCACTGACCCCACTCAGTATCCGCACTCACTGACCCCACTCAGTATCCGCACTCACTGACCCCACTCACTGTCCGCACTGACTGTCCGCACTCACTGACCCCACTCACTATCCGCACTCTCTGACCCCACTCACTATCCGCACACACTATCCACACTCACTGACCCCACTCACTATCCGCACTCACTGACCCCACTCACTATCCGCACTCACTGACCCCACTCACTGACCCCACTCACTATCCACACTCATTGACCACACTCGCCGACCCGACTCGCCGACCCGACTCGCCGACCCCACTCGCCGACCCCACTCGCCGACCCCACTCGCCGACCCCACTCGCCGACTCCACTCACCGACCCCACTAACTATCCGCACTCACTGACCCCACTCACTATCCGCACTCACTGACCCCACTCACTATCCGCACTCACTGACCCCACTCACTACATGCACTCACTGACCCCACTCACTATCCGCACTCACTGTCCCCACTCACTGTCCCCACTCACTGTCCCCACTCACTGTCCCCACTCACTGTCCCCACTCACTGTCCCCACTCACTGTCCCCACTCACTGTCCCCACTCACTGTCCCCACTCACTGTCCCCACTCACTTTCCGCACTCACTTTCCGCACTCACTTTCCGCACTCACTTTCCCCACTCACTTTCCCCACTCACCTTCCCCACTCACTTTCCCCACTCACTTTCCCCACTCACTTTCCCCACTCACTTTCCCCACTCACTTTCCCCACTCACTTTCCCCACTCACTGTCCCTACTCAGTATCCGCACTCACTGACCCCACTCAGTATCCGCACTCACTGACCCCACTCACTATCCGCACTCACTGACCCCACTCACTATCCGCACTCACTGACCCCACCCACTATCCCCACTCACTGACCCCACTTACTGTCCGCACTCACTAACCCCACTCACAATCCGCACTCACTGACCCCACACACTATCCGCACTCACTGACCCCACTCACTGACCCCACTCACTGACACCCACTCACTGACACCCACTCACTGACACCCACTTACTGACCCCACTCACCGTCCACTTTTACTGAAACCATTGCCGGCCCACTAGCCGTCCCCACTCACGGTCCCCATTCACCGACGCCGCTCACAGACCCCACTCACCGTCCCCACTCACCGTCCCCACTCACCGGACCCCACACACCGGACCCCACACACCGGACCCCACTCACCGGCCCCACTCATCGTCCCCGCACACCGACCCCGCACACCGACCCCGCACACCGACCCCGCACACCGACCCCACTCACCGACCCCACTCACCGACCCCACTCACCGACCCCACTCACCGACCCCACTCACCGACCCCACTCACCGACCCCACTCACCGTCCCCACTCACCGACCCCACTCACTGACCCCACTCATTATCCGCACTCACTGACCCCACTCACTGTCCGTACTCACTGTCCGCACTCACTGTCCGCAACCACTGACCCCACTCACTGACCCCACTCACTGACCCCACTCACTGACCCCACTCACTGACCCCACTCACTGACCCCACTCACTGACCCCACTCAGTATCCGCAATCACTGACCCCACTCACTATCCAAACTCACTGACCCCACTCACTATCCGCACTCACTGACCCCACTCACGGACCCCACTCAGTATCCGAACTCACTGACCCCACTCACTATCCGCACTCACTGACCCCACTCACCAACCACACTCGCAGACCTGACACACCGACCCCATACACCGTCCCCACTCGCCGACCTCATACACCGTCCCCACTCACCGACCCCACACACCGACCCCACTCACTATCCGCACTCACTGACCCCACTCACTGTCCGCACTCACTGACCCCACTCACTGACCCCACTCTCTGACCCCACTCACGATCCGCACACACTGACCCCACTCACTATCCGCACTCACTGAACCCACTTACTATCCGCACTCACTGACCCCACTTACTATCCGCACTCACTTACCCCACTCAGTATACGCACTCACTAACCGCACCCACTGACCCCACTCACTATCCACACTCATTGACCCCACTCACCGACCCCACTCACCGACCCCACACACCGACTCCACTCACAAACCCCACTCGCCGACTCCACTCAGTGACCCCACTCGCCGACTCCACTCAGTGACCCCACTCGCTATCCGCACTCACTGACCCCACTCACTACACGCACTCACTGACCCCACTCACTATCCGCACACACTGACCCCACTCACTGCCCCACTCACAGTCCCCACTCACTGTCCCCACTCACTGTCCCCACTCACTGTCCCCACTCACTGTCCCCACTCACTGTCCGCACTCACTGTCCGCACTCACTGTCCGCACTCAAAGTCCGCACTCAAAGTCCGCACTCAATGTCCGCACTCAATGTCCGCAACCACTGACTCCACTAACTGACCCCACTCAGTATCCGCAATCACTGACCCCACTCACTTTCCAAACTCACTGACTCCACTCACTATCCGCACTCACTGACCCCACTCACAGATCCCACTCAGTGTCCCCACTCACTATCCGCACTCACTGACCCCACTCGCTGACCTCACACAGCGAGCCCATTCACCGACCCCACACACCGTCCCCACTCGCCGACCACATGCACTGACCCCACTCACCGACCCCACTCACCGACCCCACACACCGACCCCACACACCGACCCCACACACCGTCCCCACTCACCGTCCCCACTCACTATCCGCACTCACTGACCCCACTCACTGTCCGCACTCACTGTCCGCACTCACTGACCCCACTCAAATTCCTCACTCACTATCCGCACTCTCTGACCCCACTCATATTCCGCACTCACTGACCCCAGTCACTGACCCCACTCACTATCCGCTCTCACTGACACCACTCACTATCCGCACTCACTTACCCCACTCAGTATACGCACTCACTAACCGCACTCATTGACCCCACTCACCGACCCCACACATCGACCCCACTCGCAGACCCCACTCGCCGACACGACTCGCCGACCCCACTCGCCGACCCCACTCGCCGACCCCACTCGCCGACCCCACTCACCGACCCCACTCGCCGACTCCACTCGCCGACTCCACTAGCCGCCTCCACTAGCCGCCTCCACTAGCCGCCTCCACTCTCTGACCCCACTCGCTGACCACACTCGCCGACCCCACTCGCCGACCCCACTCGCCGACCCCACTCACTATCCGCTCTCACTGACCCCACTCACTGACCCCACTCACTGTCCGCACTCACTGTCCGCACTCACTGTCCGCACTCACTGTCCGCACTCACTGTCCGCACTCACTGTCCGCACTCACTGTCCGCACTCACTGACCCCACTCACTGACCCCACTCACTGACCCCACTCACTATCCGCACTCACTATCCGCACTCTCTGACCCCACTTACTATCCGCACACACTGACCCCACTCACTATCCGCACTCACTGACCCCACTCGCAGACCTCACACACAGAGCCCATTCACCGACCCCACACACCGTCCCCACTCTCCGACCACATACACTGACCCCACTCACTGACCCCACTCAGTATCCGAACTCACTGACCCCACTCAGTATCCGAACTCACTGACCCCACTCACTATCCGCACTCACCGACCCCACTCGCCGACCTCACACACCGACCCCATACACCGTCCCCACTCGCCGACCTCATGCACCGACCCCACTCACCGACCCCACACACCGACCCCACACACTTTTCGCACTCACTGACCCCACTCACTGTCCGCACTCACTGTCCGCACTCACTGTCCGCACTCACTGTCCGCACTCACTGTCCGCACTCACTGTCCGCACTCACTGTCCGCACTCACTGACCCCACTCACTGACCCCACTCACTGACCCCACTCACTGACCCCACTCACTGACCCCACTCACTATCCGCACACACTGACCCCACTCACTATCCGTACACACTGACCCCACTCACTGTCCGCACTCACTGTCCGCACTCACTGTCCGCACTCACTGTCCGCACTCACTGTCCGCAACCACTGAACCCACTAACTGACCCCACTCACTGACCCCACTCACTGACCCCACTCACTATCCGCACTCACTGACCCCACTCACGGAAACACTCAGTGTCCGAACTCACTGTCCCCACTCACTATCCGCACTCACTGACCCCACTGACCGACCCCACTCGCAGACCTCACACACCGACCCCACTCACCGACCCCACTCACCGACCCCACTCACCGACCCCACTCACTATCCGCACTCACTGACCCCACTCACTGTCCGCCCTCACTGACCCCACTCACTATCCGCACTCTCTGACCCCACTCACTACCCGCACTCACTGACCCCACTCACTGACCCCACTCACTGACCCCACTCACTGACCCCACTCACTGACCCCACTCACTATCCGCACTTACTTACCCCACTCACTATCCACACTCATTGACCCCACACACCGACCCCACTCGCCGACCCGCTGACCCCACTCGCAGACCCGACTCGCCGACCCGACTCGCCGACCCCACTCGCCGACCCCACTCGCCGACCCCACTCGCCGACTCCACTCACTGACCGCACTCACTGTCCCCACTCACTGTCCCTACTCAGTATCCGCACTCACTGACCCCACTCAGTATCCGCACTCACTGACCCCACTCAGTATCCGCACTCACTGACCCCACTTACTGTCCACACACACTGTTCCTACTCAGTATCCGCACTCACTGACCCCACTCACTGTCCGCACTGACTGTCCGCACTCACTGACCCCACTCACTATCCGCACTCAGTATCCGCACTGACTGTCCGCACTCACTGACCCCACTCACTATCCCCACTCACTGACCCCACTCACTATCCGCACACACTGACTCCACTCACTGTCCCCACTCACTGTCCCCACTCACTGTCCCTACTCAGTATCCGCACTCACTGACCCCACTCAGTATCCGCACTCACTGACCCCACTCAGTATCCGCACTCACTGACCCCACTCACTGTCCGCACTGACTGTCCGCACTCACTGACCCCACTCACTATCCGCACTCTCTGACCCCACTCACTATCCGCACTCTCTGACCCCACTCACTGACCCCACTCACTATCCGCACTCACTGACCCCACTCACGATCCGCACTCACTTACCCCACTCAATGACCCCACTCAGGATACGCACTGACTATCCGCACTCACTGACCCCACTCACTATCCACACTCATTGACCACACTCACCGACCCCACTCGCCGACCCCACTCGCCGACCCGACTCGCCGACCCCACTCGCCGACTCCACTCACTAACCCCACTAACTATCCGCACTCACTGACCCCACTCACTATCCGCACTCACTGACCCCACTTACTATCCGCACTCACTGACCCCACTCACTGCATGCACTCACTGACCCCACTCACTGTCCCCACTCACTGTCCCCACTCACTGTCCCCACTCACTGTCCCCACTCACTGTCCCCACTCACTGTCCCCACTCACTGTCCCCACTCACTTTCCCCACTCACTTTCCACACTCACTGTCCCTACTCAGTATCCGCACTCACTGACCCCACTCAGTATCCGCACTCACTGACCCCACTCAGTATCCGCACTCACTGACCCCACTCAGTATCCGCACTCACTGACCCCACTCAGTATCCGCACTCACTGACCCCACTCACTATCCGCACTCACTGACCCCACTGACTATCCGCACTCACTGACCCCACCCACTATCCCCACTCACTGACCCCACTTACTGTCCGCACTCACTAACCCCACTCACAATCCGCACTCACTGACCCCACTCACTGACCCCACTCACTGACCCCACACACTATCCGCACTCACTGACCCCACTCACTGACCCCACTCACTGACCCCACTCACTGACCCCACTTACTGACCCCACTCACCGTCCACTTTTACTGAAACCATTGCCGGCCCACTCGCCGTCCCCACTCACGGTCCCCATTCACCGACGCCGCTCACAGACCCCACTCACCGTCCCCACTCACCGTCCCCACTCACCGGACCCCACACACCGGACCCCACACACCGGACCCCACACACCGGACCCCACTCACCGGCCCCACTCACTGGCCCCACTCACCGGCCCCACACACCGCCCCCACACACCGACCCCACTCAAATTCCCCACTCACTGACCCCACTCATTATCCGCACTCACTGACCCCACTCACTGTCCGAAACCACTGACCCCACTCACTGACCCCACTCACTGACCCCACTCAGTATCAGCAATCACTGACCCCACTCACTATCCAAACTCACTGACCCCACTCACTATCCGCACTCACTGACCCCACTCACGGACCCCACTCAGTATCCGCACTCACTGACCGCACTCACTGTCCGCACTCACTGTCCGCACTCACTGTCCGCACTCACTGTCCGCACTCACTGTCCACACTCACTGACCCCACTCACTGACCCCACTCACTGACCCCACTCACTGACCCCACTCACTGACCCCACTCACTGACCCCACTCACTGACCCCACTCACTGACCCCACTCACTATCCGCACACACTGACCCCACTCACTATCCGTACACACTGACCCCACTCACTGTCCCTCCTCACTGTCCGCACTCACTGTCCGCACTCACTGTCCGCACTCACTGTCCGCACTCACTGTCCGCACTCACTGTCCGCACTCACTGTCCGCACTCACTGTCCGCACTCACTGTCCGCAACCACTGAACCCACTAACTGACCCCACTCACTGACCCCACTCACTATCCGCACTCACTGACCCCACTCACTGAACCACTCAGTGTCCGAACTCACTGTCCCCACTCACTATCCGCACTCACTGACCCCACTGACCGACCCCACTCGCAGACATCACACACCGACCCCACTCACCGACCCCACTCACCGACCCCACTCACTATCCGCACTCACTGACCCCACTCACTGTCCGCCCTCACTGACCCCACTCACTATCCGCACTCTCTGACCCCACTCACTACCCGCACTCACTGACCCCACTCACTATCCGCACTCACTGACCCCACTCACTATCCGCACTCACTGACCCCACTCACTATCCGCACTTACTTACCCCACTCACTATCCGCACTTACTTACCCCACACACCGACCCCACTCGCCGACCCGCTGACCCCACTCGCAGACCCGACTCGCCGACCCCACTCGCCGACTCCACTCACTGACCGCACTCACTGTCCCCACTCACTGTCCCTACTCAGTATCCGCACTCACTGACCCCACTCAGTATCCGCACTCACTGACCCCACTCAGTATCCGCACTCACTGACCCCACTTACTGTCCCCACACACTGTTCCTACTCAGTATCCGCACTCACTGACCCCACTCAGTATCCGCACTCACTGACCCCACTCACTGTCCGCACTGACTGTCCGCACTCACTGACCCCACTCACTATCCGCACTCACTGACCCCACTCAGTATCCGCACTGACTGTCCGCACTCACTGACCCCACTCACTATCCGCACTCACTGACCCCACTCACTATCCGCACACACTGACTCCACTCACTGTCCCCACTCACTGTCCCCACTCACTGTCCCGACTCAGTATCCGCACTCACTGACCCCACTCAGTATCCGCACTCACTGAACCCACTCAGTATCCGCACTCACTGACCCCACTCACTGTCCGCACTGACTGTCCGCACTCACTGACCCCACTCACTATCCGCACTCTCTGACCCCACTCACTATCCGCACACACTATCCACACTCACTGACCCCACTCACTATCCGCACTCACTGACCCCACTCACGATCCACACTCACTTACCCCACTCAGGATACGCACTGACTATCCGCACTCACTGACCCCGCTCACTATCCACACTCATTGACCACACTCACCGACCACACACACCGACCCCACTCGCCGACTCCACTCGCCGACTCCACTCGCCGACTCCACTCACTGACCCCACTAACTATCCGCACTCACTGACCCCACTCACTATCCGCACTCACTGACCCCACTCACTATCCGCACTCACTGACCCCACTCACTACATGCACTCACAGACCCCACTCACTGTCCCCACTCACTGTCCCCACTCACTGTCCCCACTCACTGTCCCCACTCACTATCCCCACTCACTGTCCCCACTCACTGTCCCCAATCAATGACCCCACTCAGGATACGCACTGACTATCCGCACTCACTGACCCCACTCACTATCCACACTCATTGACCACACTCACCGACCACACATACCGACCCCACTCGCCGACCCGACTCGCCGACCCCACTCGCCGACCGCACTCGCCGACCCCACTCGCCGACTCCACTCACTGACCCCACTAACTATCCGCACTCACTGACCCCACTCACTGACCCCACTCACTATCCGCACTCACTGACCCCACTCACTACATGCACTCACTGTCCCCACTCACTGTCCCCACTCACTGTCCCCACTCACTGTCCCCACTCACTGTCCCCACTCACTGTCCCCACACACAGTCCCCACACACAGTCCCCACTCACTGTCCCCACTCACTGTCCCCACTCACTGTCCCCACTCACTGTCCCCACTCACTGTCCCCACTCACTTTCCCCACTCACATTCCCCACTCACTTTCCCCACTCACTTTCCCCACTCACTGTCCCTACTCAGTATCCGCACTCACTGACCCCACTCAGTATCCGCACTCACTGACCCCACTCAGTATCCGCACTCACTGACCCCACTCAGTATCCGCACTCACTGACCCCACTCACTATCCGCACTCACTGACCCCACTTACTATCCGCACTCACTGACCCCACCCACTATCCCCACTCACTGACCCCACTTACTGTCCGCACTCACTAACCCCACTCACAATCCGCACCCACTGACCCCACACACTATCCGCACTCACTGACCCCACTCACTGACCCCACTCACTGACCCCACTTACTGACCCCACTTACTGACCCCACTCACCGTCCACTTTTACTGAAACCATTGCCGGCCCACTCGCCGTCCCCACTCACGGTCCCCATTCACCGACGCCGCTCACAGACCCCACTCACCGTCCCCACTCACCGTCCCCACTCACCGGACCCCACTCACCGGACCCCACTCACCGGACCCCACACACCGGACCCCACACACCGGACCCCACACACCGGACCCCACTCACCGGCCCCACTCACCGTCCCCACACACCGCCCCCACACACCGACCCCACTCACCGTCCCCACTCACTGACCCCACTTATTATCCGCACTCACTGACCCCACTCACTGTCCGTACTCACTGTCCGCACTCAATGTCCGAAACCACTGACCCCACTCACTGACCCCACTCACTGACCCCACTCACTGACCCCACTCACTGACCCCACTCACTGACCCCACTCAGTATCCGCAATCACTGACCCCACTCACTAACCAAACTCACTGACCCCACTCACTATCCGCACTCACTGACCCCACTCACGGACCCCACTCACGGACCCCACTCACGGACCCCACTCACGGACCCCACTCAGTATCCGAACTCACTGACCCCACTCACTATCCGCACTCACTGACCCCACTCACTATCCGCACTCACTGACCCCACTCACCGACCACACTCGCTTCCCTCACACACCGACCCCATACACCGTCCCCACTCGCCGACTTCATACACCGTCCCCTCTCACCGACCCCACACACCGACCCCACTCACTATCCGCACTCACTGACCGCACACACTGACCCCACTCACTGACCCCACTCACTGACCCCACTCACTGACCCCACTCACTGACCCCACTCACGATCCGCACACACTGACCCCACTCACTATCCGCACTCACTGACCCCACTCACTATCCGCACTCACTGACCCCACTTACTATCCGCACTCACTTACCCCACTCAGTATACGCACTCACTAACCGCACCCACTGACCCCACTCACTATCCACACTCATTGACCCCACTCACCGACCCCACACACCGACTCCACTCGCCGACCCCACTCGCCGACTCCACTCAGTGACCCCACTCGCTATCCGCACTCACTGACCCCACTCACTATCCGCACACACTGTCCCCACTCACTGTCCCCACTCACTGTCCCCACTCACTGTCCCCACTCACTGTCCCCACTCACTGTCCCCACTCACTGTCCCCACTCACTGTCCCCACTCACTGTCCGCACTCAATGTCCGCACTCAAAGTCCGCACTCAAAGTCCGCACTCAAAGTCCGCACTCAAAGTCCGCACTCAAAGTCCGCACTCAAAGTCCGCACTCAAAGTCCGCACTCAAAGTCCGCACTCAAAGTCCGCACTCAATGTCCGCAACCACTGACCCCACTAACTATCCGCACTCACTGACCCCACTCACTATCCGCACTCACTGACCCCACTCACTATCCGCACTCACTGACCCCACTCACTACATGCACTCACTGACCCCACTCACTACATGCACTCACTGACCCCACTCACTGTCCCCACTCACTGTCCCCACTCACTGTCCCCACTCACTGTCCCCACTCACTGTCCCCACTCACTGTCCCCACTCACTGTCCCCACTCACTTTCCCCACTCACTGTCCCTACTCAGTATCCGCACTCACTGACCCCACTCAGTATCCGCACTCACTGACCCCACTCAGTATCCGCACTCACTGACCCCACTCAGTATCCGCACTCACTGACCCCACTCAGTATCCGCACTCACTGACCCCACTCAGTATCCGCACTCACTGACCCCACTCACTATCCGCACTCACTGACCCCACTCACTATCCGCACTCACTGACCCCACCCACTGTCCCCACTCACTGACCCCACTTACTGTCCGCACTCACTAACCCCACTCACAATCCGCACTCACTGACCCCACTCACTGACCCCACACACTATCCGCACTCACTGACCCCACTCACTGACCCCACTCACTGACCCCACTCACTGACCCCACTCACCGTCCACTTTTACTGAAACCATTGCCGGCCCACTCGCCGTCCCCACTCACGGTCCCCATTCACCGACGCCGCTCACAGACCCCACTCACCGTCCCCACTCACCGTCCCCACTCACCGTCCCCACTCACCGTCCCCACTCACCGGACCCCACACACCGGACCCCACTCACCGGCCCCACTCACCGGCCCCACACACCGCTCCCACACACCGACCCCACACACCGACCCCACACACCGACCCCACTCACCGTCCCCACTCACTGACCCCACTCATTATCCGCACTCACTGACCCCACTCACTGTCCGTACTCACTGTCCGTACTCACTGTCCCCACTCACTGACCCCACTCACTGACCCCACTCACTGACCCCACTCACTGACCCCACTCACTGACCCCACTCACTGACCCCACTCAGTATCCGCAATCACTGACCCCACTCACTATCCAAACTCACTGACCCCACTCACTATCCGCACTCACTGACCCCACTCACGGACCCCACTCACAGACCCCACTCACGGACCCCACTCACTGACCCCACTCACTATCCGCACTCACTGACCCCACTCACAGACCACACACGCTATCCGCAGTCACTGACCCCACTCACTATCCAAACTCACTGACCCCACTCACTATCCGCACTCACTGACCCCACTCACGGACCCCACTCAGTATCCGAACTCACTGACCCCACTCACCGTCCCCACACACCGACCCCACTCACTATCCGCACTCACTGACCCCACTCACTATCCGCACTCACTGACCCCACTCACTGTCCGCACTCACTGTCCGCACTCACTGTCCGCACTCACTGTCCGCACTCACTGTCCGCACACACTGACCCCACTCTCTGACCCCACTCTCTGACCCCACTCTCTGACCCCACTCTCTGACCCCACTCACGATCCGCACACACTGACCCCACTCACTATCCGCACTCACTGACCCCACTTACTATCCGCACTCACTTACCCCACTCAGTATACGCACTCACTAACCGCACCCACTGACCCCACTCACTATCCACACTCATTGACCCCACTCACCGACTCCACTCACAAAACCCACTCGCCGACCCCACTCGCCGACCCCACTCGCCGACTCCACTCGCCGACTCCACTCAGTGACCCCACTCGCCGACTCCACTCAGTGACCCCACTCACTACACGCACTCACTGACCCCACTCACTATCCGCACACACTGACCCCACTCACTGACCCCACTCACTGTCCCCACTCACTGTCCCCACTCACTGTCCCCACTCACTGTCCCCAATCACTACACGCACTCACTGACCCCACTCACTATCCGCACACACTGACCCCACTCACGGACCCCACTCACGGACCCCACTCACGGACCCCACTCAGTATCCGAACTCACTGACCCCACTCACTATCCGCACTCACTGTCCCCACTCACTGTCCGCACTCAATGTCCGCACTCAAAGTCCGCACTCAATGTCCGCACTCAATGTCCGCACTCAATGTCCGCAACCACTGACTCCACTAACTGACCCCACTCAGTATCCGCAATCACTGACCCCACTCACTTTCCAAACTCACTGACTCCACTCACTATCCGCACTCACTGACCCCACTCACAGATCCCACTCAGTGTCCCCACTCACTATCCGCACTCACTGACCCCACTCGCAGACCTCACACACCGAGCCCATTCACCGACCCCACACACCGTCCCCACTCGCCGACCACATACACTGACCCCACTCACCGACCCCACTCACCGACCCCACACACCGACCCCACTCAGTATCCGCACTCACTGACCCCACTCACTGTCCGCACTCACTGTCCGCACTCACTGACACCACTCACTGACACCACTCAAATTCCTCACTCACTATCCGCACTCTCTGACCCCACTCATATTCCGCACTCACTTACCCCACTCAATGACCCCACTCAGTATACGCACTCACTGACCGATCTCATTGACCCCACTCACCGACCCCACTCACTGTCCGCACTCACTGTCCGCACTCACTGACCCCACTCACTGACCCCACTCACTGACCCCACTCACTGACCCCACTCACTGACCCCACTCACTGACCCCACTCACTGTCCGCACTCACTGTCCGCACTCACTGACCCCACTCACTGACCCCACTCACTGACCCCACTCACTATCCGCACTCTCTGACCCCACTTACTATCCGCACACTCTGACCCCACTCACTATCCGCACTCACTGACCCCACTTACTATCCGCACTCACTTACCCCACTCAGCATACGCACTCACTAACCACACCCACTGACCCCACTCACTATCCACACTCATTGACCCCACTCACCGACCCCACACACCGACCCCACTCACAAACCCCACTCGAGACCCGACTCGCCGACCCGACTCGCCGACCCCACTCGCCGACTCCACTCGCCGACTCCACTCAGTGACCCCACTCGCCGACTCCACTCAGTGACCCCACTCGCTATCCGCACTCACTGACCCCACTCACTACACGCACTCACTGACCCCACTCACTATCCGCACACACTGACCCCACTCACTGACCCCACTCACTGACCCCACTCAATGACCCCACTCACTGACCCCACTCACTGTCCCCACTCACTGTCCTCACTCACTGTCCCCACTCACTGTCCCCACTCACTGTCCCCACTCACTGTCCCCACTCACTGTCCCCACTCACTGTCCCCACTCAATGTCCGCACTCAATGTCCGCACTCAATGTCCGCACTCAATGTCCGCACTCAATGTCCGCACTCAATGTCCGCACTCAATGTCCGCTGTCAATGTCCGCAACCACTGACTCCACTAACTGACCCCACTCACTGACCCCACTCAGTATCCGCAATCACTGACCCCACTCACTTTCCAAACACACTGACTCCACTCACTATCCGCACTCACTGACCCCACTCACGGATCCCACTCAGTGTCCCCACTCACGATCCGCACTCACCGACCCCACTCGCAGACCTCACACACCGAGCCCATTCACCGACCCCACACACCGTCCCCACTCTCCGACCACATACACCGACCCCACTCACCGACCCCACTCACCGACCCCACTCACCGACCCCACTCACCGACCCCACTCACCGTCCGCACTCACCGACCCCACTCACTGTCCGCACTCACTGTCCGCACTCACTGTCCGCACTCACTGTCCGCACTCACTGTCCGCACTCACTGACCCCACTCACTGACCCCACTCACTGACCCCACTCACTGACCCCACTCAAATTCCTCACTCACTATCCGCACTCTCTGACCCCACTCATATTCCGCACTCACTGACCCCACTCACTGACCCCACTTACCAACCGCACTCAATGACCCCACTCAGTATACGCACTCACTAACCGCACTCACTGACCCCACTCACCGACCCCACACACTGACCCCACTCGCAGACCCCACTCGCCGACCCCACTCGCCGACCCCACTCGCCGACCCCACGCGCTGACCCCACTCGCAGACCCCACTCGCAGACCCCACTCGCCGCCTCCACTCTCTGACCCCACTTACTGACCCGACTCGCCGACCCGACTCGCCGACCCGACTCGCCGACCCGACTCGCCGCCTCCACTCTCTGACCCCACTCACTGACCCCACTTACTATCCGCACTCACTGACCCCACTTACTATCCGCACTCACTGACCCCACTTACTACATGCACTCACTGACCCCACTCACTGTCCCCACTCACTGTCCCCACTCACTGTCCCCACTCACTGTCCCCACTCACTGTCCCCACTCACTGTCCCCACTCACCGACCCCACTCACCGTCCCCACTCACTTTCCCCACTCACTTTCCCCACTCACTTTCCCCACTCACTTTCCCTACTCAGTATCCGCACTCACTGTCCCTAGTCAGTATCCGCACTCACTGACCCCACTCAGTATCCGCACTCACTGACCCCACTCACTATCCGCACACACAGACCCCACTCGCTGTCCCCACTCGCCGACCCCACTCGCCGACCCCACTCGCCGACCCCACTCGCCGACCCCACTCGCCGACCCCACTCGCCGCCTCCACTCGCCGCCTCCACTCGCCGCCTCCACTCGCCGCCTACACTCTCTGACACCACTCTCTGACCCCACTCACTATCCGCACTCACTGACCCCACTCACTACATGCACTCACTGACCCCACTCACTATCCGCACACACTGACCCCACTCACTGTCCCCACTCACTGTCCCCACTCACTGTCCCCACTCACTGTCCCCACTCACTGTCCCCACTCACTGTCCCCACTCACTGACCCCACTCACTGACCCCACTCACTGTCCCCACTCACTGTCCCCACTCACTGTCCCCACTCAGTATCCGCACTCACTGACCCCACTCAGTATCCGCACTCACTGACCCCACTCACGATCCGCACTCACTGACCCCACTCACGATCCGCACTCACTGACCCCACTCACTAACCCCATCCACTATCCCCACTAACTGACACCACTCACTGACCCCACACACTATCCGCACTCACTGACCCCACTTACTATACGCACTCACTGACCCCACTCTCTATCCGCACACACTGACCCCACTCACTGTCCCCACTCACTGTCCCCACTCACTGTCCCCACTCACTGTCCCCACTCACTGACCCCACTCACTGACCCCACTCACTGACCCCACTCACATACCCCACTCACTTTCCCCACTCACTGTCCCTACTCAGTATCCGCACTCACTGACCCCACTCAGTATCCGCACTCACTGACCCCACTCAATATCCGCACTCACTGACCCCACTCAATATCCGCTCTCACTGACCCCACTCACTGACCCCACTCACTGACCCCACTCACTGACCGCACTCACTGACCGCACTCACTGACCGCACTCACTGACCCCACTCACTGACCCCACTCAACGTCCACTTTTACTGACACCATTGCCGGCCCACTCGCCGTCCCCACTCACGGTCCCCATTAACCGACCCCACTCACCGACCCCTTTCACCATCCCCACTCACCGACCGCACTCACCGACCCCACTCACCGACCCCACTCACCGACCCCACTCACCGTCCCCACTCACCGTCCCCACTCACTATCCGCAACCACTGACCCCACTAACTGACCCCACTCACTGACCCCACTCACTGACCCCACTCACTGACCCCACTCACTGACCCCACTCACTGACCCCACTCAGTATCCAAACTCACTGACCCCACTCACTATCCGCACTCACTGACCCCACTCACGGACCCCACTCAGTATCCGAACTCACTGACCCCACTCACTATCCGCACTCACTGACCCCACTCAGCGACCCCACTCGCCGTCCTCACACACCGACCCCACACACCGACCCCACTCTCTATCCGCACTCACTGACCCCACTCTCTGACCCCACTCAGTATCCGCAACCACTGACCTTACTCACTGACCCCACTCAGTATCCGCAATCACTGACCCCACTCACTTTCCAAACTCACTGACCCCACTCACTATCCGCACTCACTGACCCCACTCACTGACCCCACTCACTGTCCCCACTCACTGTCCCCACTCACTGTCCCCACTCACTGTCCCCACTCACTGACCCCACTCACTGACCCCACTCACTGACCCCACTCACTGACCCCACTCACTGACCCCACTCACTGACCCCACTCACTGACCCCACTCACTGTCCCCACTCACTGACCCCACTCACTGACCCCACTCACTGACCCCACTCACTGACCCCACTCACTGACCCCACTCACTTTCCCCACTCACTTTCCCCACTCACTTTCCCCACTCACTGTCCCCACTCACTGTCCCCACTCACTGTCCCCACTCACTGTCCCCACTCACTGACCCCACTCAGTATCCGCACTCACTGACCCCACTCACGATCCGCACTCACTGACCCCACTCACGATCCGCACTCACTGACCCCACTCACTGACCCCATCCACTATCCCCACTAACTGACACCACTCACTGACCCCACACACTATCCGCACTCACTGACCCCACTTACTATACGCACTCACTGACCCCACTCTCTATCCGCACACACTGACCCCACTCACTGTCCCCACTCACTGTCCCCACTCACTGACCCCACTCACTGACCCCACTCACTGACCCCACTCACTTTCCCCACTCACTGTCCCTACTCAGTATCCCTACTCAGTATCCGCACTCACTGACCCCACTCAGTATCCGCACTCACTGACCCCACTCAATATCCGCACTCACTGACCCCACTCAATATCCGCTCTCACTGACCCCACTCACTGACCCCACTCACTGACCCCACTCACTGACCGCACTCACTGACCCCACTCACCGACCCCACTCGCCGTCCTCACACACCGTCCTCACACACCGACCCCACTCTCTATCCGCACTCACTGACCCCACTCTCTGACCCCACTCAGTATCCGCAACCACTGACCTTACTCACTGACCCCACTCAGTATCCGCAATCACTGACCCCACTCACTTTCCAAACTCACTGACCCAACTCACTATCCGCACTCACTGACCCCACTCACTGACCCCACTCAGCATCCGCACTCACTGACCCCACTCACTATCCGCACTCACTGACCCCACTCAATATCCGCACTCACTGAACCCACTCAGTATCCGCAATCACTGACCCCACTCACTATCCCTCCTCACTGTCCCCACTCACTGTCCGCACTCACTGACCCCACTCACTGACCCCACTCAGTATCCGCACTCACTGACCCCACTCACTGACCCCACTCATAATCCGCAATCACTGACCCCACTCACTATCCCTCCTCACTGACCCCACTCACTATCCGCACTCACTGACCCCACACACTATCTGCACTCACTGACCCCACTCTCTGACCCCACTCAGTATCCGCAATCACTGACCCCACTCACTATCCCTCCTCACTGTCCCCACTCACTGTCCGCACTCACTATCCGCAACCACTGACCCCACTCACTGACCCCACTCACTGACCCCACTCACTGACCCCACTCACTGACCCCACTCACTGACCCCACTCAGTATCCGCAATCACTGACCCCACTCAGTATCCGCAATCACTGACCCCACTCACTACACGCACTCACTGACCCCACTCACTATCCACACTCACCGACCCCACTCACTATCCGCACACACTGACCCCACTCACTGTCCCTCCTTACTGTCCGCACTCACTGTCCGCACTCACTATCCGCAAACACTGACCCCACTCACTGACCCCACTCACTGACCCCACTCACTGACCCCACTCACTGACCCCACTCACTGACCCCACTCACTGACCGCCCTCACTGTCCGCCCTCACTGTCCGCCCTCACTGTCCGCCCTCACTGTCCGCCCTCACTGTCCGCCCTCACTGTCCGCCCTCACTGTCCGCCCTCACTGACCCCACTCACTATCCGCACTCTCTGACCCCACTCACTATCCGCACACACTATCCGCACTCACTGACCCCACTCACTATCCGCACTCAGTTCCCCCACTCAGAGACCCCACTCAGGATACGCACTCACTATCCGCACTCACTGACCCCACTGACTATCCACACTCATTGACCCCACTCGCCGACCCCACTCGCCGACTCCACTCGCGTACTCCACTCGCATACTCCACTCGCATACTCCACTCGCATACTCCACTCGCATACTCCACTCGCATACTCCACTCGCATACTCCACTCGCATACACCACTCGCATACTCCACTCGCATACTCCACTCGCATACTCCACTCGCATACTCCACTCGCATACTCCACTCGCATACTCCACTCGCATACTCCACTCGCATACTCCACTCGCATACTCCACTCGCATACTCCACTCGCATACTCCACTCGCCGACCCCACTCACTAACCCCACTTACTAACCGCACTCACTGACCCCACTCACTACGTGCACTCACTGACCCCACTCACTATCCGCACACACTGACCCCACTCACTGACCCCACTCACTGACCCCACTCACTGTCCCCACTCACTGTCCCCACTCACTGTCCCCACTCACTGTCCCCACTCACTGTCCCCACTCACTGACCCAACTCACTGACCCAACTCAGTATCCGCACTCACTGACCCCACAGACTGACCCCACTCACTATCCGCACTCTCTGACCCCACTCACTGTCCGCACTCACTATCCGCAACCACTGACCCCACTAACTGACCCCACTCACTGACCCCACTCACTGACCCCACTCACTGACCCCACTCACTGACCCCACTCAGTATCCGCAATCACTGACCCCACTCACTATCCAAACTCACTGACCCCACTCACTATCCGCACTCACTGACCCTACTCACGGACCCCACTCAGTATCCGAACTCACTGACCCCACTCACTATCCGCACTCACTGACCCCACTCACCGACCCCACTCGCTGACATCACACACCGACCCCATTCACCGACCCCACACACTGTCCCCACTCGCCGACCTCATACACCAACCCCACTCACCGACCCCACACACCGACCCCACTCACTATCCGCACTCACTGACCCCACTCACTGTCCGCACTCACTGTCTGCACTCACTGACCCCACTCACTATCCGCACTCTCTGACCCCACTCACTATCCGCACACACTGACCCCACTCACCATCCGCACTCACTGACCCCACTTACTATCCGCACTCACTGACCCCACTCACTATCCGCACTCACTTACGCCACTCAGTATACGCACTCACTAACCGCACTCACTGACCCCACTCGCCGACCCGACTCGCCGACCCGACTCGCCGACCCCACTCGCTGACCCCACTCCTTGACTCCAATTACAGCCTCCACTCTCTGACCCCACTCACTATCCGCACTCACTGACCCCACTCACTATCCGCACGCACTGACCCCACTCACTACATGCACTCACTGACCCCACTCACTATCCGCACACACTGACCCCACTCACTGAACCACTCAGTGTCCGAACTCACTGTCCCCACTCACTATCCGCACTCACTGACCCCACTCACCGACCCCACTCGCAGACCTCACACACCGACCCCATTCACCGACCCCACACAACGTCCCCACTCGCCAACCTCATTCACCGACCCCACTCACCGACCCCACTCACTATCCGCACTCACTGACCCCACTCACTGTCCGCCCTCACTGACCTCACTCACTATCCGCACTCTCTGACCCCACTCACTATCCGCACACACTGACCCCACTCACTATCCGCACTCACTGACCCCACTCACTATCCGCACTCACTGACCCCACTCACTATCCGCACTCACTGACCCCACTCACTATCCGCACTCACTTACCCCACTCACTATCCACACTCATTGACCCCACTCACCGACCCCACACACCGACCCCACTCACTGTCCCCACTCATATCCGCACTCACTGACCCCACTCAGTATCCGCACTCACTGACCCCACTCAGTATCCGCACTCACTGACCCCACTCACTGTCCCCACTCACTGTCCCCACTCACTGTCCCCACTCACTGTCCCTACTCAGTATCCGCACTCACTGACCCCATTCAGTATCCGCACTCACTGACCCCACTCAGTATCCGTACTCACTGACCCCACTCAGTATCCGCACTCACAGACCCCACTCACTGTCCGCACTCACTGACCCCACTCACTATCCGCACTCACTGACCCCACTCACTATCCGCACTCACTGACCCCACTCACTATCCGCACACACTGACCCCACTCACTGTCCGCACACACTGACCCCACTCACTGTCCCCACTCACTGTCCCCACTCACTGTCCCCACTCACTGTCCCCACTCACTGTCCCCACTCAGTATCCGCACTCAGTATCCGCACTCACTGACCCCACTCAGTATCCGCACTCACTGACCCCACTCAGTATCCGCACTCACTGACCCCACTCACTGTCCGCACTGACTGTCCGCACTCACTGACCCCACTCACTATCCGCACTCTCTGACCCCACTCACTATCCGCACACACTATCCACACTCACTGACCCCACTCACTATCCGCACCACTGACCCCACTCACGATCCGCACTCACTTACCCCACTCAATGACCCCACTCAGGATACGCACTGACTATCCGCACTCACTGACCCCACTCACTATCCACACTCACTGACCCCACTCAATATCCGCACCACTGACCCCACTCACGATCCACACTCACTTACCCCACTCAATGACCCCACTCAGTATACGCACTCACTAACCGCACTCACTGACCCCACTCGCCGACCCGACTCGCCGACCCGACTCGCCGACCCGACTCGCCGACCCCACTCGCTGACCCCACTCCTTGACTCCAATTACAGCCTCCACTCTCTGACCCCACTCACTATCCGCACTCACTGACCCCACTCACTATCCGCACGCACTGACCCCACTCACTACATGCACTCACTGACCCCACTCACTATCCGCACACACTGACCCCACTCACTGAACCACTCAGTGTCCGAACTCACTGTCCCCACTCACTATCCGCACTCACTGACCCCACTCACCGACCCCACTCGCAGACCTCACACACCGACCCCATTCACCGACCCCACACAACGTCCCCACTCGCCAACCTCATTCACCGACCCCACTCACCGACCCCACTCACTATCCGCACTCACTGACCCCACTGACTGTCCGCCCTCACTGACCTCACTCACTATCCGCACTCTCTGACCCCACTTACTATCCGCACACACTGACCCCACTCACTATCCGCACTCACTGACCCCACTCACTATCCGCACTCACTGACCCCACTCACTATCCGCACTCACTGACCCCACTCACTATCCGCACTCACTGACCCCACTCACTATCCGCACTCACTTACCCCACTCACTATCCACACTCATTGACCCCACTCACCGACCCCACACACCGACCCCACTCACTGTCCCCACTCATATCCGCACTCACTGACCCCACTCAGTATCCGCACTCACTGACCCCATTCACTGTCCCCACTCATATCCGCACTCACTGACCCCACTCACTGTCCCCACTCACTGTCCCCACTCACTGTCCCCACTCACTGTCCCTACTCAGTATCCGCACTCACTGACCCCATTCAGTATCCGCACTCACTGACCCCACTCAGTATCCGTACTCACTGACCCCACTCAGTATCCGCACTCACAGACCCAACTCACTGTCCGCACTCACTGACCCCACTCACTATCCGCACTCACTGACCCCACTCACTATCCGCACTCACTGACCCCACTCACTGTCCGCACACACTGACCCCACTCACTGACCCCACTCACTGTCCCCACTCACTGTCCCCACTCACTGTCCCCACTCACTGTCCCCACTCACTGTCCCCACTCACTGTCCCCACTCACTGCCCCCACTCACTGTCCCCACTCACTGTCCCCACTCAGTATCCGCACTCAGTGTCCGCACTCAGTGTCCGCACTCACTGACCCCACTCAGTATCCGCACACTCTGACCACACTCACTATCCGCACACACTATCCACACTCACTGACCCCACTCACTATCCGCACCACTGACCCCACTCACGATCCGCACTCACTGACCCCACTCACTATCCGCACTCTCTGACCCCACTCACTATCCGCACACACTATCCGCACTCACTTACCCCACTCAATGACCCCAATCAGGATACGAACTGACTATCCGCACTCACTGACCCCACTCACTATCCACACTCATTGACCCCACTCACCAACCACACACACCGACCCGACTCGCCGACCCTACTCGCCGACCCCACTCGCCGACCCCACTCGCCGACCCCACTCGCCGACTCCACTCACCGACCCCACTCACCGTCCGCACTCACTGACCCCACTCACTGTCCCCACTCACTGTCCCCACTCACTGTCCCCACTCACTGTCCCCACTCACTGTCCCTACTCAGTATCCGCACTCACTGACCCCAATCAGTATCCGCACTCACTGACCCCACTCAGTATCCGCACTCACTGACCCCACTCACTATCCGCACTCACTGACCCCACTCACTATCCGCACTCACTGACCCCACTCACTATCCGCACTCACTGACCACACTCACTGACCCCACCCACTATCCGCACTCACTGACCCCTCTTACTGTCCGCACTCACTAACCCCACTCACAATCCGCACTCACTGACCCCACTCACTGACCCCACACACTATCCGCACTCACTGACCCCACTCACTGACCCCACTTACCGTCCACTTTTACTGAAACCGTTGCCGGCCCACTCGCCGTCCCCACTCACGGTCCCCATTCACCGACGCCACTCACAGACCCCACTCACCGTCCCCACTCATCGTCCCCACACACCGGACCCCACACACCGGACCCCACACACCGGCCCCACTCACCGACCCCACTCACAGACCCCACTCACAGACCCCACTCACCGTCCCCACACACCGCCCCCACACACCGACCCCACTCATTGTCCCCACTCACCGACCCCACTCACCGACCCCACTCACCGACCCCACTCACTGACCCCACTCACTGACCCCACTCATTATCCGCACTCACTGACCCCACTCACTGTCCGCACTCACTGTCCGCACTCACTGACCCCACTAACTATCCAAACTCACTGACCCCACTCACTATCCGCACTCACTGACCCCACTCACGGACCCCTCTCAGTATCCGAACTCACTGACCCCACTCACTATCCGCACTCACTGACCCCACTCACCGACCCCACTCGCTTACCTCACACACCGACCCCATACACCGTCCCCACTCACCGACCTCATACACCGACCTCATACACCGACCCCACACACCGACCCCACTCACTATCCGCACTCACTGACCGCACTCACTGTCGGCACTCACTGTCGGCACTCACTGTCGGTACTCACTGTCCGCACTCACTGTCAGCACTCACTGACCCCACTCACTGACCCCACTCACTATCCGCACTCACTTACCCCACTCAGTATACGCACTCACTGACCCCACTCACTGAGCCCACTCACTGACCCCACTCAGCATCCGCAATCACTGACCCCACTCACTTTCCAAACTCACTGACCCCACTCACTATCCGCACTCACTGACCCTACTCACGGACCCCACTCAGTGTCCGAACTCACTGACCCCACTTACTATCCGCACTCACTTACCCCACTCAGTATACGCACTCACTGACCCCACTCACTGAGGCCACTCACTGACCCCACTCAGTATCCGCAGTCACTGACCCCACTCACTATCCGCACTCACTGACCCCACTTACTATCCGCACTCACTTACCCCACTCAGTATACGCAGTCACTGACCCCACTCACTGAGCCCACTCACTGACCCCACTCAGTATCCGCAATCACTGACCCCACTCACTTTCCAAACTCACTGACCCCACTCACTATCCGCACTCACTGACCCTACTCACTATCCGCACTCACTGACCCCACTCACTATCCGCACACACTGACCCCACTCGCTGACCCCACTCGCCGACCCCACACGCCGACCCCACACGCCGAACCCACTCGCCGACCCCACTCGCCGACCCCACTCGCCGACCCCACTCGCCGACCCCACTCGCCGACCCCACTCGCCGACCCCACTCGCCGACCCCACTCGCCGACCCCACTCGCCGACCCCACTCGCCGACCCCACTCACGGACCCCACTCACGGACCCCACTCACGGACCCCACTCACGGACCCCACTCACGGACCCCACTCACGGACCCCACTCACGGACCCCACTCACTGACCCCACTCACTATCCACACTCACCGACCCCACTCACTATCCACACTCACCGACCCCACTCACTATCCGCACACACGGACCCCACTCACTGTCCCTCCTCACTGTCCCCACTCACTGTCCGCAACCACTGACCCCACTCACTGACCCCACTCAGTATCCGCAATCACTGACCCCACTCACTTTCCAAACTCACTGACCCCACTCACTATCCACACTCACTGACCTCACTCACTGACCCCACTCACTGACCCCACTCACTGACCCCACTCACTGACCCCACTCACGTACTCCACTCAGTATCCGCACTCACTGACCCCACTCACTATCCGCACTCACTGACCCCACTCAGTATCCGCAATCACTGACCCCACTCACTATCCCTCCTCACTGTCCCCACTCACTGTCCCCACTCACTGTCCGCACTCACTGACCCCACTCACTGACCCCACTCACTGACCCCACTCACTGACCCCACTCACTGACCCCACTCACTGACCCCACTCACTGACCCCACTCAGTATCCGCAATCACTGACCCCACTCACTGACCCCACTCAGTATCCGCAATCACTGACCCCACTCACTATCCCTCCTCACTGACCCCACTCACTATCCGCACTCACTGACCCCACTCACTATCCGCACTCACTGACCTCACTCTCTGACCCCACTCAGTATCCGCAATCACTGACCCCACTCACTATCCCTCCTCACTGTCCCCACTCACTGTCCGCACTCACTATCCGCAACCACTGACCCCACTAACTGACCCCACTCACTGACCCCACTCACTGACCCCACTCACTGACCCCACTCACTGACCCACTCACTGACCCCACTCACTGACCCCACTCAGTATCCGCAATCACTGACCCCACTCACTTTCCAAACTCACTGACCCCACTCACTACACGCAATCACTGACCCCACTCACTATCCACACTCACCGACCCCACTCACTATCCGCACACACTGACCCCACTCACTGTCCCTCCTCACTGTCCCCACTCACTGTCCCCACTCACTGTCCGCAACCACTGACCACACTAACTGACCCCACTCACTGACCCCACTCACTGACCCCACTAACTGACCCCACTAACTGACCCCACTCACTGACCGCCCTCACTGACCGCCCTCACTGTCCGCCCTCACTGTCCGCCCTCACTGTCCGCCCTCACTGTCCGCCCTCACTGACCCCACTCACTATCCGCACTCTCTGACCCCATTCACTATCCGCACTCACTGACCTCACTCACTGACCCCACTCACTATCCACACTCACCGACCCCACTCACTATCCGCACACACTGACCCCACTCACTGTCCCTCCTCACTGTCCCCACTCACTGTCCCCACTCACTGTCCCCACTCACTGTCCGCAACCACTGACCCCACTAACTGACCCCACTCACTGACCCCACTCACTGACCCCACTAACTGACCCCACTAACTGACCCCACTAACTGACCGCCCTCACTGACCGCCCTCACTGACCGCCCTCACAGTCCGCCCTCACTGTCCGCCCTCACTGACCCCACTCACTATCCGCACTCTCTGACCCCATTCACTATCCGCACTCACTGACCTCACTCACTGACCCCACTCACTATCCGCACTCACTGACCCCACTCACATTCCGCACTCAGTTACCCCACTCAGTGACCCCACTCAGGATACGCACTCACTATCCGCACTCACTGACCCCACTGACTATCCACACTCATTGACCCCACTCGCCGACCCGACTCGCCGACCCCACTCGCCGACCCCACTCGCCGACCCCACTCGCCGACCCCACTCGCCGACCCCACTCGCCGACCCCACTCGCCGACCCCACTCGCCGACCCCACTCGCATACTCCACTCGCATACTCCACTCGCATACTCCACTCGCATACTCCACTCGCATACTCCACTCGCATACTCCACTCGCATACTCCACTCGCCGACCCCACTCACTAACCCCACTCACTATCCGCACTCACTGACCCCACTCACTATTCGCACTCACTGACCCCACTCACTGACCCCACTCACTGACCCCACTCACTACGTGCACTCACTGACCCCACTCACTATCCGCACACACTGACCCCACTCACTGTCCCCACTCACTGTCCCCACTCAGTATCCGCACTCACTGACCCCACTCAGTATCCGCACTCACTGACCCCACTCACTATCCGCACTCACTGACCCCACTCACTATCCGCACTCTCTGACCCCACTCACTATCCGCACACACTATCCACACTCACTGACCCCACTCAGTATCCGCAATCACTGACCCCACTCACTATCCGCACTCACTTACCCCACTCAATGACCCCACTCAGGATACGCACTGACTATCCGCACTCACTGACCCCACTCACTACATGCACTCACTGACCCCACTCACTATCCGCACACACTGACCCCACTCACTGTCCCCACTCACTGTCCCCACTCACTGTCCCCACTCACTGTCCCCACTCACTGTCCCCACTCACTTACCCCACTCACTGACCCCACTCACTGACCCCACTCACTGACCCCACTCAGTATCCGCACTCACTATCCGCACTCACTGACCCCACTCACTATCCGCACTCACTAACCCCACTCACTGACCCCACCCACTATCCCCTCTCACTGACCCCACTTACTGTCCGCACTCACTGACCCCACTCACAATCCGCACTCACTGACCCTACTCACTGACCCCACACACTATCCGCACTCACTGACCCCACTCACTGACCCCACACACTGACCCTAATCACTATCCGCACTCACTGACCCCACTCACCGACCCCACTCGCCGTCCCCACTCACGGTCCCCATTCACCGATGCCACTCACAGACCCCACTCACCGTCCCCACTCACCGACCCCACTCACCGACCCCACTCACCGTCCCCACTCACCGTCCCCACTCACCGTCCCCACTCACCGTCCCCACACACCGACCCCACTTACCGTCCCCACTCATCGTCCCCACTCACTGTCCCCACTCACTGTCCCCACTCACTGTCCCCACTCACTGTCCCCACTCACTGACCCCACTCACCGTCCCCACACACCGACCCCACTTACCGTCCCCACTCATCGTCCCCACTCACTGTCCCCACTCACTGTCCCCACTCACTGACCCCACTCACAAACCCCACTCATCGACGCAACTCACTGTCCCCACTCACTGACCCCACTCACCGTCCCCACACACCGACCCCACTTACCGTCCCCACTCATCGTCCCCACTCACTGTCCGCACTCACTATCCGCAACCACTGACCCCACTCACTGACCCCACTCACTGACCCCACTCACTGACCCCACTCAGTATCCGCAATCACTGACCCCACTCACTATCCAAACTCACTGACCCCACTCACTATCCGCACTCACTGACCCCACTCACGGACACCACTCAGTATCCGAACTCACCGACCCCAGTCACTATCCGCACTCACTATCCGCACTCACTGACCCCACTCACCGACCCCACTCGCAGACCTCACACACCGACCCCATTCACCGACCCCACACACCGTCCCCACTCGCCGACCTCATACACCGACCCCACTCGCCGACCTCATACACCGACCCCACTCACCGACCCCACACACCGACCCCACTCACTATCCGCACTCACTGACCCCACTCAGTGTCCGCACTCACTGTCCGCACTCACTGACCCCACTCTCCATCCGCACTCTCTGACCCCACTCACTATCCGCACACACTGACCCCACTCACCATCCGCACTCACTGACCCCACTTACTATCCGCACTCACTGACCCCACTCACTATCCGCACTCACTTACCCCACTCAGTATACGCACTCACTGACCCCACTCACCGACCCCACACACGGACCCCACTCACAAACCCCACTCGCCGACCCGACTCGCCGACTCCACTCAGTGACCCCACTCGCTATCTGCACTCACTGACCCCACTCGCTATCCGCACTCACTGACCCCACTCACTACACGCACTCACTGACCGCACACACTGACCCCACTCACTGACCCCACTCACTGACCCCACTCACTGACCCCACTCACTGACCCCACTCACTGACCCCACTCAGTATCCGCAATCACTGACCCCACTCACTATCCAAACTCACTGACCCCACTCACTATCCGCACTCACTGACCCCACTCACGGACCCCACTCAGTATCCAAACTCACCGACCCCAGTCACTATCCGCACTCACTATCCGCACTCACTGACCCCACTCACCGACCCCACTCGCACACCTCACACACCGACCCCATTCACCGACCCCACACACCGTCCCCACTCGCCGACCTCATACACCGACCCCACTCGCCGACCTCATACACCGACCCCACTCACCGACCCCACACACCGACCCCACTCACTATCCGCACTCACTGACCCCACTCAGTGTCCGCACTCACTGTCCGCACTCACTGACCCCACTCTCCATCCGCACTCTCTGACCCCACTCACTATCCGCACACACTGACCCCACTCACCATCCGCACTCACTGACCCCACTTACTATCCGCACTCACTGACCCCACTCACTATCCGCACTCACTTACCCCACTCAGTATACGCACTCACTGACCCCACTCACCGACCCCACACACGGACCCCACTCACAAACCCCACTCGCCGACCCGACTCCACTCAGTGACCCCACTCGCTATCTGCACTCACTGACCCCACTCGCTATCCGCACTCACTGACCCCACTCACTACACGCACTCACTGACCGCACACACTGACCCCACTCACTGACCCCACTCACTGACCCCACTCACTGACCCCACTCACTGACCCCACTGACTGACCCCACTCAGTATCCGCAATCACTGACCCCACTCACTATCCAAACTCACTGACCCCACTCACTATCCGCACTCACTGACCCCACTCACGGACCCCACTCAGTATCCGAACTCACCGACCCCAGTCACTATCCGCACTCACTATCCGCACTCACTGACCCCACTCACCGACCCCACTCGCAGACCTCACACACCGACCCCATTCACCGACCCCACACACCGTCCCCACTCGCCGACCTCATACACCGACCCCACTCGCCGACCTCATACACCGACCCCACTCACCGACCCCACACACCGACCCCACTCACCGACCCCACTCACTATCCGCACTCACTGACCCCACTCAGTGTCCGCACTCACTGTCCGCACTCACTGACCCCACTCTCCATCCGCACTCTCTGACCCCACTCACTATCCGCACACACTGACCCCACTCACCATCCGCACTCACTGACCCCACTTACTATCCGCACTCACTGACCCCACTCACTATCCGCACTCACTTACCCCACTCAGTATACGCACTCACTGACCCCACTCACCGACCCCACACACGGACCCCACTCACAAACTCCACTCGCCGACCCGACTCGCCGACTCCACTCAGTGACCCCACTCGCTATCTGCACTCACTGACCCCACTCGCTATCCGCACTCACTGACCCCACTCACTACACGCACTCACTGACCGCACACACTGACCCCACTCACTGACCCCACTCACTGACCCCACTCAGTATCCGCAATCACTGACCCCACTCACTTTCCAAACTCACTGACCCCACTCACTATCCGCACTCACTGACCCTACTCACGGACCCCACTCGCAAACCTCACACACCGAGCCCATTCACCGTCCCCACACACCGTCCCCACTCACCGACCCAACTCACCGACCCCACTCACCGACCCCACTCACCGACCCCACTCACCGACCCCACACACCGACCCCACACACCGACCCCACACACCGACCCCACTCAGTATCCGCACTCACTGACCCCACTCACTGTCCGCACTCACTGACCCCACTCTCTGACCCCACTCACTATCCGCACTCTCTGACCCCACTCACTATCCGCACACACTATCCGCACTCACTGACCCCACTCACTGTCCGCTCTCACTGTCCGCACTCACTGTCCGCACTCACTGTCCGCACTCACTGTCCGCACTCACTGTCCGCACTCACTGACCCCACCTACTATCCGCACTCACTGACCCCACTCACTATCCGCACTCACTTACCCCACTCAATGACCCCACTCAGTATATGCACTCACTATCCGCACTCACTGACCCCACTCACTATCCGCACTCTCTGACCCCACTCACTATCCGCACTCTCTGACCCCACTCACTATCCGCACACACTATCCGCACTCACTGACCCCACTCACTGTCCGCTCTCACTGTCCGCACTCACTGTCCGCACTCACTGACCCCACCTACTATCCGCACTCACTGACCCCACTCACTATCCGCACTCACTTACCCCACTCAATGACCCCACTCAGTATATGCACTCACTATCCACACTCTCTGACCCCATTCACTATCCGCACTCACTGACCCCACTCACAATCCGCACTCAGTTACCCCACTCAGTGACCCCACTCAGGATACGCACTCACTATCCGCACTCACTGACCCCACTGACTATCCACACTCATTGACCCCACTCGCCGACCCGACTCGCCGACCCCACTCGCCGACCCCACTCGCCGACCCCACTCGCATACTCCACTCGCATACTCCACTCGCATACTCCACTCGCATACTCCACTCACTATCCGCACTCACTGACCCCACTCACTATTCGCACTCACTGACCCCACTCACTGACCCCACTCACTACGTGCACTCACTGACCCCACTCACTATCCGCACACACTGACCCCACTCACTGTCCCCACTCACTGTCCCCACTCACTGTCCCCACTCACTGTCCCCACTCACTGTCCCCACTCAGTATCCGCACTCACTGACCCCACTCAGTATCCGCACTCGCTGACCCCACTCACTATCCGCACTCTCTGACCCCACTCACTATCCGCACACACTATCCACACTCACTGACCCCACTCAGTATCCGCAATCACTGACCCCACTCACTATCCGCACTCACTTACCCCACTCAATGACCCCACTCAGGATACGCACTGACTATCCGCACTCACTGACCCCACTCACTACATGCACTCACTGTCCCCACTCACTATCCGCACACACTGACCCCACTCACTGTCCCCACTCACTGTCCCCACTCACTGTCCCCACTCACTGTCCCCACTCACTGTCCCCACTCACTGACCCCACTCACTGACCCCACTCACTGACCCCACTCACTATCCGCACTCACTGACCCCACTCACTATCCGCACTCACTAACCCCACTCACTGACCCCACCCACTATCCCCTCTCACTGACCCCACTTACTGTCCGCACTCACTGACCCCACTCACATTCCGCACTCACTGACCCTACTCACTGACCCCACACACTATCCGCACTCACTGACCCCACTCACTGACCCCACACACTGACCCTAATCACTATCCGCACTCACTGACCCCACTTACCGACCCCACTCACCGTCCACTTTTACTGAAACCATTGCCGGCCCACTCGCCGTCCCCACTCACGGTCCCCATTCACCGATGCCACTCACAGACCCCACTCACCGTCCCCACTCACCGACCCCACTCACCGACCCCACTCACCGTCCCCACTCACCGTCCCCACTCACCGTCCCCACTCACCGTCCCCACTCACCGTCCCCACTCACCGACCCCACTCACCGACCCCACTTACCGTCCCCACTCACTGTCCCCACTCACTGTCCCCACTCACTGTCCCCACTCACTGACCCCACTCACCGACCCCGCTCAACGACGCAACTCACTGACCCCACTCACCGACCCCACTTATCGTCCCCACTCATCGTCGCCACTCACTGACCCCACTCATTATCCACACTCACTGGCCCCACTCACTGTCCGCACTCACTATCCGCAACCACTGACCCCACTCACTGACCCCACTCACTGACCCCACTCACTGACCCCACTCACTGACCCCACTCACTGACCCCACTCACTGACCCCACTCAGTATCCGCAATTACTGACCCCACTCACTATCCAAACTCACTGACCCCACTCACTATCCGCACTCACTGACCCCACTCACGGACCCCACTCAGTATCCGAACTCACCGATCCCACTCACTATCCGCACTCACTGACCCCACTCACCGACCCCACTCGCAGACCTCACACACCGACCCCATTCACCGACCCCACACACCGTCCCCACTTGCCGACCTCATACACCGACCCCACTCGCCGACCTCATACACCGACCCCACTCACCGACCCCACACACTGACCCCACTCACTATCCGCACTCACTGACCCCACTCAGTGTCCGCACTCACTGTCCGCACTCACTGACCCCACTCTCTATCCGCACTCTCTGACCCCACTCACTATCCGCACACACTGACCCCACTCACCATCCGCACTCACTGACCCCACTTACTATCCGCACTCACTGACCCCACTCACTATCCGCACTCACTTACCCCACTCAGTGTACGCACTCACTGACCCCACTCACAGACCCCACACACGGACCCCACTCACAAACCCCACTCGCCGACCCGACTCGCCGACTCCACTCAGTGACCCCACTCACTATCTGCACTCACTGACCCCACTCGCTATCCGCACTCACTGACCCCACTCACTACACGCACTCACTGACCGCACACACTGACCCCACTCACTGACCCCACTCACTGACCCCACTCACTGACCCCACTCACTGACCCCACTCACTGACCCCACTCACTGACCCCACTCAGTATCCGCAATCACTGACCCCACTCATTTTCCAAACTCACTGACCCCACTCACTATCCGCACTCACTGACCCTACTCACGGACCCCACTCGCAAACCTCACACACCGAGCCCATTCACCGTCCCCACACACCGTCCCCACTCACCGACCCCACTCACCGACCCCACTCACCGACCCCACTCACCGACCCCACACACCGACCCCACTCAGTATCCGCACTCACTGACCCCACTCACTATCCGCACCCTCTGACCCCACTCACTATCCGCACTCTCTGACCCCACTCACTATCCGCACACACTATCCGCACTCACTGACCCCACTCACTGTCCGCTCTCACTGTCCGCTCTCACTGTCCGCTCTCACTGTCCGCACTCACTGTCCGCACTCACTGTCCGCACTCACTGACCCCACCTACTATCCGCACTCACTGACCCCACTCACTATCCGCACTCACTTACCCCACTCAATGACCCCACTCAGTATATGCACTCACTATCCGCACTCACTGACCCCACTCACTATCCACACTCATTGACCCGACTCGCCGACCCGACTCGCCGACCCGACTCGCCGACCCGACTCGCCGACCCGACTCGCCGACCCGACTCGCCGACCCCACTCGCCGACCCCACTCGCCGACCCCACTCCCCGACCCCACTTACAGCCTCCACTCTCTGACCCCACTCACTATCCGCACTCACTGACCCCACTCACTATCCGCACTCACTGACCCCACTCACTACTTGCACTCACTGACCCCACTCAGTATCCGCAATCACTGACCCCACTCACTTTCCGAACTCACTGACCCCACTCACTATCCGCACTCACTGACCCCACTCACCGACCCCACTCGCATACCTCACACACCGAGCCCATTCACCGTCCCCACTCACCGACCCCACTCACCGACCCCACTCACCGTCCCCACTCACCGACCCCACACACCGTCCCCTCACACCGTCCCCACACACCGACCCCACACACCGACCCCACACACCGACCCCACACACCGACCCCACACACCGACCCCACTCAGTATCCGCACTCACTGACCCCACTCACTGTCCGCACTCACTGACCCCACTCACTATCCGCACTCTCTGACCACACTCACTATCCGCACTCTCTGACCCCACTCACTATCCACACTCTCTGACCCCACTCACTATCCGCACTCTCTGACCCCACTCACTATCCGCACACACTATCCACACTCACTGACCCCACTCACTGTCCGCACTCACTGTCCGCACTCACTGTCCGCACTCACTGTCCGCACTCACTGACCCCACTCACTGACCCCACTCACTGACCCCACTCACTGACCCCACTCACTATCCGCACTCACTGACCCCACTCAGTATACGCACTCACTATCCGCACTCACTGACCCCACTCACTATCCACACTCATTGACCCCACTCGCCGACCCGACTCGCCGACCTGACACGCCGACCCCACTCGCCGACCCCACTCGCCGACCCCACTCCCCGACCCCACTCCCCGACTCCACTTACAGCCTCCACTCTCTGACCCCACTCACTATCCGCACTCACTGACCCCACTCACTATCCGCACTCACTGACCCCACTCACTACTTGCACTCACTGACCCCACTCACTATCCGCACACACTGACCCCACTCACTGAACCACTCAGTGTCCGAACTCACTGTCCCCACTCACTATCCGCACTCACTGACCCCACGCACCGACCCCACTCGCAGACCTCACACACCGACCCCATTCACCGACCCCACACAACGTCCCCACTCGCCGACCTCATACACCGACCCCACTCGTCGACCCCACTCACTATCCGCACTCACTGACCCCACTCACTGACCCCACTCACTATCCGCACTCTCTGACCCCACTCACTATCCGCACTCACTGACCCCACTCACTGTCCGCCCTCACTGACCCCACTCACTATCCTCACTCTCTGACCCCACTCACTATCCGCACTCACTGACCCCACTCACTATCCGCACTCACTGACCCCACTCACTATCCGCACTCACTGACCCCACTCACTATCCGCACTCACTTACCCCACTCACTATCCACACTCATTGACCCCACTCACCGACCCCACACGCCGACTCGCTGACCCCACTCGCAGACCCGACTCGCCGACCCCGCTCGCCGACCCCACTCACCGACCCCACTCACCGACCCCACTCACCGACCCCACTCACTATCCGCACTCACTGACCCCACTCACTATCCGCACACACTGACCCCACTCACTGTCCCCACTCACTGTCCCCACTCACTGTCCCCACTCACTTTCCCCACTCACTGTCCCCACTCACTGTCCCTACTCAGTATCCGCACTCACTGACCCCACTCACTATCCGCACTCACTGACCCCACTCACTACTTGCACTCACTGACCCCACTCACTGTCCCCACTCACTGTCCTTACTCAGTATCCGCACTCACTGACCCCACTCAGTATCCGCACTCACTGACCCCACTCAGTATCCGCACTCACTGACCCCACTCACTATCCGCACTCACTGACCCCACTCACTATCCGCACTCACTGACCCCACTTACTATCCGCACACACTGACCCCACTCACTGTCCCCACTCACTGTCCCCACTCACTGTCCCCACTCACTGTCCCCACTCACTGTCCCTACTCAGTATCCGCACTCACTGACCCCACTCAGTATCCGCACTCACTGACCCTACTCAGTATCCGCACTCACTGACCCCACTCACTGTCCGCACTGACTGTCCGCACTCACTGACCCCACTCACTATCCGCACTCTCTGACCCCACTCACTATCCGCACACACTATCCACACTCACTGACCCCACTCACTATCCGCACTCACTGACCCCACTCACGCTCCGCACTCACTTACCCCACTCAATGACCCCACTCAGGATACGCACTGACTATCCGCACTCAATGACCCCACTCACTATCCACACTCATTGACCCCACTCACCGACCACACACACCGACCCCACTCGCCGACCCCACTCGCCGACCCCACTCGCCGACTCCACTCGCCGACCCCACTCGCCGACCCCACTCGCCGACCCCACTCGCCGACCCCACTCGCCGACCCCACTCGCCGACTCCACTCACTGACCCCACTAACTATCCGCACTCACTGACCCCACTCACTATCCGCACTCACTGACCCCACTCACTATCCGCACTCACTGACCCCACTCACTGACCCCACTCACTATCCGCACTCACTGTCCCCACTCACTGTCCCCACTCACTGTCCCCACTTACTTTCCCCACTCACTTTCCTACTCACTTTCCCCACTCACTGTCCCTACTCAGTATCCGCACTCACTGACCCCACTCAGTATCCGCACTCACTGACCCCACTCAGTATCCGCACTCACTGACCCCACTCAGTATCCGCACTCACTGACCCCACTCAGTATCCGCACTCACTGACCCCACTCAGTATCCGCACTCACTGACCCCACTCAGTATCCGCACTCACTGACCCCACTCAGTATCCGCACTCACTGACCCCACTCACTATCCGCACTCACTGACCACACTCACTGACCCCACCCACTATCCCCACTCACTGATCCCACTTACTGTCCGCACTCACTAACCCCACTCACAGTCCGCACTCACTGACCCCACTCACCGACCCCACACAATATCCGCACTCACTGACCCCACTTACCGACCCCACTCACCGTCCACTTTTACTGAAACCATTGCCGGCCCACTCGCCGTCCCCACTCACGGTCTCCATTCACTGACGCCACTCACAGACCCCACTCACCGTCCCCACTCACCGTCCCCACCTACCGGACCCCACACACCGGACCCCACACACCGGACCCCACACACCGGACCCCACACACCGGACCCCACTCACCGGCCCCACTCACCGGCCCCACTCACCGGCCCCACTCACCGGCCCCACTCACCGACCCCACACACCGACCCCACTCACCGACCCCACTCACCGACCCCACTCACCGACCCCACTCATTATCCGCACTCACTGACCCCACTCAATGTCCGCACTCACTGTCCGCAATCACTGACCCCACTCACTATCCAAACTCACTGACCCCACTCAGTATCCGAACTCACTGACCCCACTCACTATCCGCACTCAGTGACCCCACTCACAGACCCCACTGGCAGTCCTCACACACCGACCCCATACACCGTCCCCACTCGCCGACCTCATACAGCGACCCCACTCACCGACCCCACTCACTGACCGCACTCACCGACCGCACTCACCGTCCGCACTCACTGTCCGCACTCACTGTCCGCACTCACTGTCCGCACTCACTGTCCGCACTCACTGTCCGCACTCACTGACCCCACTCACTGACCCCACTCACTGACCCCACTCACTATCCGCACTCTCTGTCCCCACTCACTATCCGCACACACTGACCCCACTCACAATCCGCACTCACTGACCCCACTTACTATCCGCACTCACTTACCCCACTCAGTATACGCACTCACTGACCCCACTCACTGAGCCCACTCACTGACCCCACTCATGTATCCGCAATCACTGACCCCACTCACTTTCCAAACTCACTGACCCCACTCACTGACCCTACTCACGGACCCCACTCAGTGTCCGAACTCACTGACCCCACTCACTATCCGCACTCACCGACCCCACTCACCGACCCCAATCACCGACCCCACACACCGACCCCACACACCGACCCCACTCAGTATCCGCACTCACCGGCCCCACTCACTGTCACCACTCACAATCCGCACACACTGTCCGCACTCACTGTCCGCACTCACTGTCCGCACTCACTGTCCGCACTCACTGTCCGCACTCTCTGTCCGCACTCTCTGTCCGCACTCTCTGTCCGCACTCTCTGTCCGCACTCTCTGTCCGCACTCTCTGTCCGCACTCTCTGTCCGCACTCACTGTCCGCACTCACTGTCCGCACTCACTGACCCCACTCACTGACCCCACTCACTGACCCCACTCTCTGACCGCACTCTCTGACCGCACTCACTATCCGCACACACTATCCGCACACACTATCCGCACTCACTGACCCCACTCACTATCCGCACTCACTGACCCCACTCACTATCCGCACGCACTTACCCCACTCAATGACCCCACTCAGTATACGCACTCACTATCCGCACTCACTGACCCCACTCACTATCCACACTCATTGACCCCACTCGCCGACCCGACTCGCCGACCCGACTCGCCGACCCGACTCGCCGACCCGACTCGCCGACCCGACTCGCCGACCCCACTCCCCGACCCCACTCCCCGACTCCACTCCCCGACTCCACTCCCCGACTCCACCCACCGCCTCCACCCACCGCCTCCACTCTCTGACCCCACTCACTGACCCCACTCACTGACCCCACTCACTGACACCACTCACTGACCCCACTCACTGACCCCACTCACAACATGCACTCACTGACGCCACTCACTATCCGCACACACTGACCCCACTCACTGAACCACTCAGTGTCCGAACTCACTGTCCCCACTCACTATCCGCACTCACTGACCCCACTCTCCGACCCCACTCGCTGACCTCACACACCGACCCCATTCACCGACCCCACACAACGTCCCCACTCGCCGACCTCATACACCGACCCCACTCACCGACCCCACTCACTATCCGCACTCACTGACCCCACTCACTGTCCGCCCTCACTGACCCCACTCACTATCCGCACTCTCTGACCCCACTCACTATCCGCACTCACTGACCCCACTCAATATCCGCACTCACTGACCCCACACACTATCCGCACTCACTGACCCCACACACTATCCGCACTCACTGACCCCACTCATATCCGCACTCACTTACCCCACTCACTATCCACACTCATTGACCCCACTCACCGACCCCACACACCGACCCCACTCGCCGACCCGCTGACCCCACTCGCCGACCCCACTCGCCGACTCCACTCACTGACCCCACTCACCATCCGCACTCACTGACCCCACTTACTATCCGCACACACTGACCCCACTCACTGACCCCACTCACTGACCCCACTCACTGTCCCCACTCACTGTCCCCACTCACTGTCCCCACTCACTGTCCCCACTCACTGTCCCCACTCACTGACCCCACTCACTTTCCGAACTCACTGACCCCACTCACTATCCGCACTCACTGACCCCACTCACCGACCCCACTCGCATACCTCACACACCGAGCTCATTCACCGTCCCCACTCACCGACCCCACTCACCGACCCCACTCACCGACCCCACTCACCGACCCCACTCACCGCCCCCACACACCGTCCCCACACACCGACCCCACACACCGACCCCACACACCGTCCCCACACACCTACCCCACTCAGTATCCGCACTCACTGACCCCACTCACTGTCCGCACTCACTGACCCCACTCACTATCCGCACTCTCTGACCCCACTCACTATCCGCACTCTCTGACCCCACTCACTATCCGCACTCTCTGACCCCACTCACTATCCGCACACACTATCCACACTCACTGACCCCACTCACTGACCCCACTCACTGTCCGCACTCACTGTCCGCACTCACTGTCCGCACTCACTGTCCGCACTTACTGTCCGCACTCACTGACCCCACTCACTGACCCCACTCACTATCCGCACTCACTGACCCCACTCACTATCCGCACTCACTTACCCCACTCAATGACCCCACTCAATGACCCCACTCAGTATACGCACTCACTATCCGCACTCATTGACCCCACTCGCCGACCCGACTCGCCGACCCGACACGCCGACCCGACTCGCCGACCCCACTCGCCGACCCCACTCCCCGACCCCACTCCCCGACCCCACTCCCCGACCCCACTTACAGCCTCCACTCTCTGACCCCACTCACTATCCGCACTCACTTACCCCACTCACTATCCGCACTCACTGACCCCACTCACTACTTGCACTCACTGACCCCACTCACTATCCGCACACACTGACCCCACTCACTGAACCACTCAGTGTCCGAACTCACTGTCCCCACTCACTATCCGCACTCACTGACCCCACGCACCGACCCCACTCGCAGACCTCACACACCGACCCCATTCACCGACCCCACACAACGTCCCCACTCGCCGACCTCATACACCGACCCCACTCGTCGACCCCACTCACTATCCGCACTCACTGACACCACTCACTATCCGCACTCTCTGACCCCACTCACTGTCCGCACTCACTGACCCCACTCACTGTCCGCCCTCACTGACCCCACTCACTATCCTCACTCTCTGACCCCACTCACTATCCTCACTCTCTGACCCCACTCACTATCCGCACTCACTGACCCCACTCACTATCCGCACTCACTGACCCCACTCACTATCCGCACTCACTGACCCCACTCACTATCCGCACTCACTTACCCCACTCACCGACCCCACACGCCGACTCGCTGACCCCACTCGCAGACCCGACTCGCCGACCCCGCTCGCCGACCCCACTCACCGACCCCACTCACCGACCCCACTCACCGACCCCACTCACCGACCCCACTCACTATCCGCACTCACTGACCCCACTCACTATCCGCACTCACTGACACCACTCACTATCCGCACTCTCTGACCCCACTCACTGTCCGCACTCACTGACCCCACTCACTGTCCGCCCTCACTGACCCCACTCACTATCCTCACTCTCTGACCCCACTCACTATCCTCACTCTCTGACCCCACTCACTATCCGCACTCACTGACCCCACTCACTATCCGCACTCACTGACCCCACTCACTATCCGCACTCACTGACCCCACTCACTATCCGCACTCACTTACCCCACTCACCGACCCCACACGCCGACTCGCTGACCCCACTCGCAGACCCGACTCGCCGACCCCGCTCGCCGACCCCACTCACCGACCCCACTCACCGACCCCACTCACCGACCCCACTCACCGACCCCACTCACCGACCCCACTCACCGACCCCACTCACCGACCCCACTCACTATCCGCACTCACTGACCCCACTCACTATCCGCACACACTGACCCCACTCACTGTCCCCACTCACTGTCCCCACTCACTGTCCCCACTCACTGTCCCAACTCACTGTCCCCACTCACTGTACCCACTCACTGTCCCCACTCACTGTCCCCACTCACTGTCCCTACTCAGTATCCGCACTCACTGACCCCACTCACTATCCGCACTCACTGACCCCACTCACTACTTGCACTCACTGACCCCACTCACTGTCCCCACTCACTGTCCTTACTCAGTATCCGCACTCACTGACCCCACTCAGTATCCGCACTCACTGACCCCACTCAGTATCCGCACTCACTGACCCCACTCACTATCCGCACTCACTGACCCCACTCACTATCCGCACTCACTGACCCCACTCACTATCCGCACACACTGACCCCACTCACTGACCCCACTCACTGTCCCCACTCACTGTCCCCACTCACTGTCCCCACTCACTGTCCCTACTCAGTATCCGCACTCACTGACCCCACTCAGTATCCGCACTCACTGACCCTACTCAGTATCCGCACTCACTGACCCCACTCACTGTCCGCACTGACTGTCCGCACTCACTGACCCCACTCACTATCCGCACTCTCTGACCCCACTCACTATCCGCACACACTATCCACACTCACTGACCCCACTCACTATCCGCACTCACTGACCCCACTCACGCTCCGCACTCACTTACCCCACTCAATGACCCCACTCAGGATACGCACTGACTATCCGCACTCACTGACCCCACTCACTATCCACACTCATTGACCCCACTCGCCGACCCCACTCGCCGACCCCACTCGCCGACCCCACTCGCCGACCCCACTCGCCGACCCCACTCGCCGACTCCACTCACTGACCCCACTAACTATCCGCACTCACTGACCCCACTCACTATCCGCACTCACTGACCCCACTCACTATCCGCACTCACTGACCCCACTCACTGACCCCACTCACTATCCGCACTCACTGTCCCCACTCACTGTCCCCACTCACTGTCCCCACTCACTGTCCCCACTCACTGTCCCCACTCACTGTCCCCACTCACTTTCCCCACTCACTTTCCCCACTCACTTTCCCCACTCACTTTGCTACTCACTTTCCCCACTCACTGTCCCTACTCAGTATCCGCACTCACTGACCCCACTCAGTATCCGCACTCACTGACCCCACTCAGCATCCGCACTCACTGACCCCACTCAGTATCCGCACTCACTGACCCCACTCAGTATCCGCACTCACTGACCCCACTCAGTATCCGCACTCACTGACCCCACTCAGTATCCGCACTCACTGACCCCACTCACTATCCGCACTCACTGACCACACTCACTGACCCCACCCACTATCCCCACTCACTGATCCCACTTACTGTCCGCACTCACTAACCCCACTCACAATCCGCACTCACTGACCCCACTCACTGACCCCACTCACCGACCCCACACAATATCCGCACTCACTGACCCCACTCACTGACCCCACTTACCGACCCCACTCACCGTCCACTTTTACTGAAACCATTGCCGGCCCACTCGCCGTCCCCACTCACGGTCCCCATTCACAGACGCCACTCACAGACCCCACTCACCGTCCCCACTCACCGTCCCCGCCTACCGGACCCCACACACCGGACCCCACTCACCGGCCCCCACTCACCGGCCCCACTCACCGACCCCCCTCACCGACCCCACTCACCGACCCCACTCATTATCCGCACTCACTGACCCCACTCAATGTCCGCACTCACTGTCCGCACTCACTGTCCGCAATCACTGACCCCACTCACTATCCGAACTCACTGACCCCACTCAGTATCCGAACTCACTGACCCCACTCACTATCCGCACTCACTGACCCCACTCACCGACCCCACTGGCAGACCTCACACACCGACCCCATACACCGTCCCCACTCGCCGACCTCATACAGCGACCCCACTCACCGACCCCACTCACTATCCGCACTCACTGACCGCACTCACTGACCGCACTCACTGACCGCACTCACTGTCCGCACTCACTGTCCGCACTCACTGTCCGCACTCACTGTCCGCACTCACTGTCCGCACTCACTGTCCGCACTCACTGTCCGCACTCACGATCCGCACTCTCTGACCCCACTCACGATCCGCACTCTCTGACCCCACTCACTATCCGCACACACTGACCCCACTCACTATCCGCACTCACTGACCCCACTTACTATCCGCACTCACTTACCCCACTCAGTATACGCACTCACTGACCCCACTCACTGAGCCCACTCACTGACCCCACTCAGTATCCGCAATCACTGACCCCACTCACTTTCGAAACTCACTGACCCCACTCACTGACCCTACTCACGGACCCCACTCAGTGTCCGAACTCACTGACCCCACTCACTATCCGCACTCACCGACCCCACTCACCGACCCCACTCACCGACCCCACTCACCGACCCCACTCACCGACCCCACACACCGACCCCACACACCGACCCCACTCAGTATCCGCACTCACCGACCCCACTCACTGTCACCACTCACATTCCGCACACACTGTCCGCACTCACTGTCCGCACTCACTGTCCGCACTCTCTGTCCGCACTCTCTGTCCGCACTCTCTGTCCGCACTCTCTGTCCGCACTCTCTGTCCGCACTCTCTGTCCGCACTCTCTGTCCGCACTCTCTGTCCGCACTCTCTGTCCGCACTCTCTGTCCGCACTCTCTGTCCGCACTCACTGTCCGCACTCACTGTCCGCTCTCACTGTCCGCACTCACTGTCCGCACTCACTGACCCCACTCTCTGACCGCACTCTCTGACCGCACTCACTATCCGCACACACTATCCGCACACACTATCCGCACTCACTGACCCCACTCACTATCCGCACTCACTGACCCCACTCACTATCCGCACTCACTTACCCCACTCAATGACCCCACTCAGTATCCGCACTCACTATCCGCAACACTATCCGCACACACTATCCGCACACACTATCCGCACACACTATCCGCACACACTATCCGCACTCACTGACCCCACTCACTATCCGCACTCACTGACCCCACTCACTATCCACACTCATTGACCCCACTCGCCGACCCGACTCGCCGACCCCACTCGCCGACCCCACTCCCCGACTCCACTCCCCGACTCCACTCCCCGACTCCACTCCCCGACTCCACTCCCCGACTCCACTCCCCGACTCCACTCCCCGACTCCACTCCCCGACTCCACTCCCCGACTCCACTCCCCGACTCCACTCACCGCCTCCACTCTCTGACCCCACTCACTGACCCCACTCACTGACCCCACTCACTGACCCCACTCACTGACACCACTCACTGACCCCAATCACAACATGCACTCACTGACGCCACTCACTATCCGCACACACTGACCCCACTCACTGAACCACTCAGTGTCCGAACTCACTGTCCCCACTCACTATCCGCACTCACTGACCCCACTCTCCGACCCCACTCGCTGACCTCACACACCGACCCCATTCACCGACCCCACACAACGTCCCCACTCGCCGACCTCATACACCGACCCCACTCACCGACCCCACTCACTATCCGCACTCACTGACCCCACTCACTGACCCCACTCACTGTCCAACCTCACTGACCCCACTCACTATCCGCACTCTCTGACCCCACTCACTATCCGCACTCACTGACCCCACTCACTATCCGCACTCACTGACCCCACACACTATCCGCACTCACTGACCCCACTCATATCCGCACTCACTTACCCCACTCACTATCCACACTCATTGACCCCACTCACCGACCCCACACACCGACCCCACTCGCCGACCCGCTGAACCCACTCGCCGACCCCACTCGCCGACTCCACTCACTGACCCCACTCACCATCCGCACTCACTGACCCCACTTACTATCCGCACTCACTGACCCCACTCACTATCCGCACACACTGACCCCACTCACTGACCCCACTCACTGTCCCCACTCACTGTCCCCACTCACTGTCCCCACTCACTGTCCCCACTCACTGTCCCCACTCAGTATCCGCACTCACTGACCCCACTCAGCGTCCCCACTCACTGACCCCACTCACTGTCCCCACTCACTGTCCCCACTCACTGTCCCCACTCACTGTCCCCACTCACTGTCCCCACTCACTGACCCCACTCAGTATCCGCACTCACTGACCCCACTCAGTATCCGCTCTCACTGACCCCACTCACTGTCCGCACTGACTGTCCGCACTCACTGACCCCACTCACTATCCGCACTCACTGACCCCACTCACTATCCGCACTCACTGACCCCACTCACTATCCGCACACACTGACCCCACTCACTGACCCCACTCACTGACCCCACTCACTGACCCCACTCACCGACCCCACTCACCGACCCCACTCATCGTCCCCACTCACTGACCCCACTCATTATCTGCACTCACTGACCCCACACACTGTCCGCACTCACTATCCGCAACCACTGACCCCACTCACTGACCCCACTCACTGACCCCACTCACTGACCCCACTCAGTATCCGCAATCACTGACCCCACTCAGTATCCGCAATCACTGACCCCACTCACTATCCAAACTCACTGACCCCACTCACTATCCGCACTCACTGACCCGACGCACGGACCCCACTCAGTATCCGAACTCACTGACCCCACTCACTATCCGCACTCACTGACCCCACTCACCGACCCCACTCGCAGACCTCACACACCGACCCCATTCACCGACCCCACACACCGTCCCCACTCGCCGACCTCATACACCGACCCCACTCACCGACCCCACACACTATCCGCACTCACTGATCCCACTCAGTGTCCGCACTCACTGTCCGCACTCACTGTCCGCACTCACTGTCCGCACTCACTGTCCGCACTCACTGTCCGCACTCACTGACCCCATTTACTGACCCCACTCACTATCCGCACTCTCTGACCCCACTCACTATCCGCACACACTGACCCCACTCACCATCCGCACTCACTGACCCCACTCACTATCCGCACTCACTGACCCCACTCACTTACCCCACTCAATGACCCCACTCAGTATACGCACTCACTAACCCCACTCACTATCCACACTCACTGACCCCACTCACTGACCCCACCCACTATCCCCACAAACTGACACCACTCACTGACACCACTCACTGTCCGCACACACTGACCCCACTCACTGACCCCACTTACTGACCCCACACACTATCCGCACTCACTGACCCCACTGACTGACCCCACTCACTATCCGCACTCACTATCCGCACTCACTATCCGCACTCACTGACCCCACCTACTGACCCCACTCACAGTCCACTTTTACTGACACCATTGCCGGTCCACTCGCCGTCCCCACTCACCGTCCCCACTCACCGGCCCCACACACCGGCCCCACACACCGACCCCACACACCGACCCCACTCATTATCCGCACTCACTATCCGCACTCACTGACCCCACTCACTGTCTGCACTCAATATCCGCACTCAATATCCGCACTCAATATCCACAACCACTGACCCCACTGACTGACCCCACTGACTGACCCCACTCAGTATCCGCAATCACTGACCCCACTCACTATCCGAACTCACTGACCCCACTCACTATCCGCACTCACTGACCCCACTCACTATCCGCACTCACTGACCCCACTCACTATCCGCACTCACTGACCCCACTTACTATCCGCACTCACTGACCCCACTCCCTATCCGCACTCACTGACCCCACTCACTGACCCCTCTCGCGGACCTCACACACCGACATCATTCACCGACCCCACACACCGTCCCCCCTCGCTGACCTCATACACCGACCCCACTCACCGACCCCACTCACCGAACCCACACACCGAACCCACACACCGAACTCACACACCGAACCCACTCACCGACCGCATTCACCGACCCCACTTACTCCACTCGCTGACCCCAATTATGGACCCCACTCACCGACCCCACTCACCGACACCACTCACCGACACCACTCACCGACCCCACTCACCGACCCCACTCACCGACCCCACTCACCGTCCCCACTCACCGTCCCCACTCACCGTCCCCACACACCGAATCCGCTCACTGACCGCGCTCACCGGCCCCACACACCGACACCACTCACCGTCCCCACTCACCGACCACACTCACCGACCCCACTCACTGTCCCCACTCACTGTCCCCACTCACTGTCCCCACTCACTGACCCCACTCACTGACCCCACTCACTATCCGCACTCACTGACCCCACTCACTATCCGCACTCACTGACCCCACTCACTAACCCCACCCACTATCCCCTCTCACTGACCCCACTTGCTGTCCGCACTCACTGACCCCACTCACAATCCACACTCACTGACCCTACTCACTGACCCCACACACTATCCGCACTCACTGACCCCACTCGCTGACCCCACACACTGACCCCAATCACTATCCGCACTCACTATCCGCACTCACTGACCCCACTTACCGACCCCACTCACCGTTCACTTTTACTGAAACCATTGCCGGCCGACTCGCCGTCCCCACTCACGGTCCCCATTCACCGACGTCACTCACAGACCCCACTTACCGTCCCCACTCACTGACCCCACTCACCGACCCCACTCACCGACCCCACTCACTGACCCCACTCACTGACCCCACTCACCGACCCCACTCACTGACCCCACTCATTATCCGCACTCACTGACCCCACTCATTATCCACACTCACTGACCCCACTCACTGTCCGCTCTCACTATCCGCATCAACTGACCCCACTAACTGACCCCACTCAGTATCCGCAATCACTGACCCCACTCACTATCCAAACTCACTGACCCCTCTCACTATCCGCACTCACTGACCCCACTCACGGACCCCACTCACGGACCCCACTCACGGACCCCACTCACGGACCCCACTCACGGACCCCACTCACGGACCCCACTCACGGACCCCACTCACGGACCCCACTCAGTATCCGAACTCACTGACCCCACTCACTATCCGCACTCACTGACCCCACTCACCGACCCCACTCGCAGACCTCACACACTGACCCCATTCACCGACCCCACACACCGTCCCCACTCGCCGACCTCAAACACCGACCCCACACACCGACCCCACTCACTATCCGCACTCACTGACCCCACTCAGTGTCCGCACTCACTGACCCCACTCACTATCCACACTCTCTGACCCCACTCACTATCCGCACACACTGACCCAACTCACTATCCGCACTCACTGACCCCACTCACTATCCGCACTCACTGACCCCACTCACTATCCGCACTCACTTACCCCACTCAATGACCCCACTCAATGACCCCACTCAATGACCCCACTCAATGACCCCACTCAATGACCCCACTCAGTATACGCACTCACTAACCGCACTCACTGACCCCACTCACTATCCGCACTCACTGACCCCACTCACCACACGCACTCACTGACCCCACTCACTATCCGCACACACTGACCCCACTCACTGTCCCCACTCACTGTCCCCACTCACTGTCCCCACTCACTGTCCCCACTCACTTTCCCCACTCACTGTCCCCACTCACTGTCCCCACTCACTGTCCCCACTCACTGTCCCCACTCACTGTCCCCACTCACTGTCCCCACTCACTGTCCCCACTCACTGTCCCCACTCAGTATCCGCAACCACTGACCCCACTAACTGACCCCTCTCGCGGACCCCACTCGCCGACTCCACTCAGTGACCCCACTCACTATCCGCACTCACTGACCCCACTCGCTATCCGCACTCACTGACCCCACTCACTACACGCACTCACTGACCCCACTCACTGTCCGCACACACTGACCCCACTCACTGTCCCCACTCACTGTCCCCACTCACTGTCCCCACTCACTGTCCCCACTCACTTTCCCCACTCACTGTCCCCACTCACTGTCCCCACTCAGTATCCGCAACCACTGACCCCACTCACTGACCCCACTCACTGACCCCACTCAGTATCCGCAATCACTGACCCCACTCACTTTCCAAACTCACTGACCCCACTCACTATCCGCACTCACTGACCCTACTCACGGACCCCACTCAGTGTCCGAACTCACTGACCCCACTCACTATCCGCACTCACTGACCCCACTCACCGACCCCACTCGCAGACCTCACACACCGAGCCCATTCACCGACCCCACTCACCGACCCCACTCACCGACCCCACCCACCGACCCCCCACACACCGATCCCCCACACACCGATCCCCCACACACCGATCCCCCACACACCGACCCCACACACTATCCACACTCACTGACCCCACTCACTGTCCGCACTCACTGTCCGCACTCACTGACCCCAATCACTATCCGCACTCTCTGACCCCACTCACGATCCGCACACACTATCCGCACTCACTGACCCCACTCACTGTCCGCACTCACTGACCCCACTCACTATCCGCACTCTCTGACCCCACTCACTATCCGCACACACTATCCGCACACACTATCCGCACACACTATCCGCACACACTATCCGCACACACTATCCGCACACACTGACCCCACTCACTATCCGCACTCACTGACCCCACTCACTATCCGCACTCACTTACCCCACTCAATGACCCCACTCAGTATTCGCACTCACTATCCGCACTCACTGACCCCACTCACTATCCACACTCATTGACCCCACTCGCCGACCCGACTTGCCGACCCCACTCGCCGACTCCACTCGCCGACTCCACTCGCCGACTCCACTCGCCGACTCCACTCGCCGACTCCACTCGCCGACTCCACTCACCGACTCCACTCTCTGACCCCACTTACTATCCGCACTCACTGATCCCACTCACTGACGCCATTCACTACATGCACTCACTGACCCCACTCACGATCCGCACACACTGACCCCACTCACTGACCCCACTCACTGACCCCACTCACTGACCCCACTCACGGACCCCACTCAGTATCCGCAATCACTGACCCCACTCACTTTCCAAACTCACTGACCCCACTCACTATCCGCACTCACTGACCCTACTCACGGACCCCACTCAGTGTCCGAACTCACTGACCCCACTCACTATCCGCAATCACTGACCCCACTCACCGACCCTACTCGCTGACCTCACACACCGAGCCCATTCACCGACCCCACACACGGTCCCCACTCACCGTCCCCACTCACCGTCCCCACTCACCGACCCCACTCACCGACCCCACTCACCGACCCCACTCACCGACCCCACTCACCGACCCCACTCACCGACCCCACACACCGACCCCACACACCGACCCCACACACCGACCCCACACACCGACCCCACACACCGACCCCACTCAGTATCCGCACTCACTGACCCCACTCACTGTCCGCACTCACTGTCCGCACTCACTGACCCCACTCACTGACCCCACTCACTGACCCCACACTCTGACCCCACTCACAATCCGCACACACTATCCGCACTCACTGACCCCACTCACTGACCCCACTCACTGTCCGCACTCACTGTCCGAACTCACTGACCCCACTCACTATCCGCACTCACTGACCCCACTCACTATCCGCACTCACTGACCCCACTCAGTATGCGAACTCACTGACCCCACTCCATATCCGCACTCACTGACCCCACTCACTGACCCCACTCGCAGACCTCACACACCGACATCATTCACCGACCCCACACACCGTCCCCACTCGCTGACCTCATACACCGACCCCACTCACCGAACCCACACACCGAACCCACACACCGAACCCACACACCGAACCTACACACTGTCCCCACTCACCGACCGCATTCACCGACCCCACTTACTCCACTCGCTGACCCCAATTATGGACCCCACTCACCGATCCCACTCATCGATCCCACTCACCGATCCCACTCACCGACCCCACTCACCGACCCCACTCACCGACCCCACTCACCGACCCCACTCACCGTCCCCACTCACCGTCCCCACTCACGGTCCCCACTTACCGACCCCACACACCGAATCCGCTCACTGACCGCGCTCACCGACCCCACACACCGACACCACTCACCGTCCCCACTCAGCGTCCCCACTCACCGACCCCACTCACCGACCTCACTCAGTGACCCCACTCCCCGACCCCACTCCCCGACCCCACTCCCCGACCCCACACAACGACCCCACACACCGACCCCACTCCCCGACCCCACTCCCCGACCCCACTCCCCGACCCCACTCCCCGACCCCACTCCCCGACCCCACTCACCGTCTCCACTCACCGACCCCACACACCGACCCCACACACCGACCCCACACACCGACCCCACACACCGACCCCACACACCGACCCCACTCATCGTCCCCACTCATCGTCCCCACTCACCGGCCCAACACACCGGCCCAACACACCGACCCCGCTCACGGTCCCCGCTCACGGTCCCCGCTCACGGTCCCCGCTCACCGGCCCCACACACCGACACCACTCACCGACCCCACTCACCGACCCCACTCACCGACCCCACTCACCGACCCCACTCACCGACTCCACTCACCGACTCCACTCACCGACTCCACTCACCGACTCCACTCACCGACTCCACTCACCGACTCCACTCACCGTCCCCACTCACCGGCCCCACACACCGACCCAACAACCGACCCCACTCACCGACCCCACTCACCGACCCCACTCACCGACCCCACTCACCGACCCCGCTTACTCCACTCGCTGACCCCAATTATGGACCCCACTGGCAGTCCCCACTCACTGTCCCCACTCATCGCCCGCACTCACCGCCCCACACACTGACCCCACTCACCGTCCCCGCTTACTCCACTCGCTGACCCCAATTATGGACCCCACTGACAGTCCCCACTCACGGTCCCCACTCACGGTCCCCACTCACGGTCCCCACTCACCAATCGCACTCGCCGTCCCCATGCGCCGTCCCCACTCACCGTCCCCACGCGCCGTCCCCACTCACCGTCCCCACTCACCGTCCCCATTCACCTCCCTCACTCCCCTACCCCACTCGCATACACCACTCCGCATCACCACACCCCTACCCCACTCCGCTCCCCCACTCACAGACCCCACTCATTATCCGCACTCACTGACCCCACTCACTGTCCGCACTCACTGTCCGCACTCAGTATCCGCACTCAGTATCCGCACTCAGTATCCGCACTCAGTATCCGCACTCAGTATCCGCACTCAGTATCCGCACTCAATATCCGCACTCAATATCCGCACTCAATATCCGCACTCAATATCCGCACTCAATATCCGCACTCAATATCCGCACTCAATATCCGCAACCACTGACCCCACTGACTGACCCCACTCAGTATCCGCAATCACTGACCCCACTCACTATCCGAACTCACTGACCCCACTCACTATCCGCACTCACTGACCCCACTCACTATCCGCACTCACTGACCCCACTCAGTATGCGAACTCACTGACCCCACTCCCTATCCGCACTCACTGACCCCACTCACTGACCCCACTCGCGGACCTCACACAACGACATCATTCACCGACCCCACACACCGTCCCCACTCGCTGACCTCATACACCGACCCCACTCACCGACCCCACTCACCGAACTCACACACTGTCCCCACTCACCGACCGCATTCACCGACCCCACTTACTCCACTCACTGACCCCAATTATGGACCCCACTCACCGATCCCACTCACCGACCCCACACACCGTCCCCACTCGCTGACCTCATACACCGACCCCACACACCGACCCCACACACCGACCCCACACACCGACCCCACACACCGACCCCACACACCGACCCCACTCAACGTCCCCACTCACCGGCCCAACACACCGGCCCAACACACCGACCCAACACACCGACCCCACTCACGGTCCCCGCTCACGGTCCCCGCTCACGGTCCACGCTCACCGGCCCCACACACCGACACCACTCACCGACCCCACTCACCGACCCCACTCACCAACCCCACTCACCGTCCCCACTCACCGGCCCCACACACCGACCCAACAAACCGACCCAACACACCGACCCCACTCGCCGACCCCACTCGCCGACCCCACTCACCGACCCCACTCACCGACCCCACTCACCGACCCCGCTTACTCCACTCGCTGACCCCAATTATGGACCCCACTGGCAGTCCCCACTCACTGTCCCCACTCATCGCCCGCACTCACCGCCCCACACACTGACCCCACTCACCGTCCCCGCTTACTCCACTCGCTGACCCCAATTATGGACCCCACTGACAGTCCCCACTGACGGTCCCCACTGACGGTCCCCACTCACGGTCCCCACTCACGGTCCCCACTCACTGTCCCCACTCACGGTCCCCACTCACGGTCCCCACTCACCAATCGCACTCGCCGTCCCCACGCGCCGTCCCCACTCACCGTCCCCACGCGCCGTCCCCACTCACCGTCCCCACTCACCGTCCCCACTCACCATCCCCATTCACCTCCCTCACTCCCCTCCCTCACTCCCCTACCCCACTCGCATACACCACTCCGCATCACCACACCCCTACCCCACTCCGCTCCCCCACTCACCGACCCCACTCATTATCCGCACTCACTGACCGCACTCACTGTCCGCACTCAATGTCCGCACTCAATATCCGCACTCAATATCCGCACTCAATATCCGCACTCAATATCCGCACTCAATATCCGCACTCAATATCCGCACTCAATATCCGCACTCAATATCCGCACTCAATATCCGCACTCAATATCCGCACTCAATATCCGCAACCACTGACCCCACTGACTGACCCCACTCAGTATCCGCAATCACTGACCCCACTCACTATCCGAACTCACTGACCCCACTCACTATCCGCACTCACTGACCCCACTCACTATCCACACTCACTGACCCCACTCAGTATGCGAACTCACTGACCCCACTCCCTATCCGCACTCACTGACCCCACTCGCGGACATCACACACCGACATCATTCACCGACCCCACACACCATCCCCACTCGCTGACCTCATACACCGACCCCACTCACCGACCCCACTCACCGAACCCACACACTGTCCCCACTCACCGACCGCATTCACCGACCCCACTTACTCCACTCGCTGACCCCAATTATGGACCCCACTCACCGATCCCACTCACCGACCCCACTCACCGACCCCACTCACCGACCCCACTCACCGACCCCACATACCGTTGCCACTCACCTTCCCCACTCACGGTCCCCACTTACCGACCCCACACACCGAATCCGCTCACTGACCGCGCTCACCGGCCCCACACACCGAAACCACTCACCGTCCCCACTCACCGACCGCACTCACCGGCCCAACACACCGACCTCACTCACCGACCCCACTCACGGTCCCCGCTCACCAACCCCACTCCCGACCCCACTCACCGACCCCACTCACCGACCCCACTCACCGACCCCACTCACCGGCCCCACTCACCGGCCTCACACACCGGCCTCACACACCGGCCCCACACACCGACCCCACACACCGACCCCACACACCGACCCCACTCCCCGACCTCACTCCCCGACCCCACTCACCGGCCCGACACACCGACCCCACACACCGACCCCACACACCGACCCCACTCCCCGACCCCACTCCCCGACCCCACTCCCCGACCCCACTCACCGTCCCCACTCACCGTCCCCACTCACCAGACCCACACACCGACCCAAAACACCGACCCCACTCATCGTCCCCACACACCGACCCCGCTCACGGTCCCCGCTCACGGTCCCCGCTCACCGGCCCCACACACCGACACCACTCACCGACCCCACTCACCGACCCCACTCACCGACCCCACTCACCGACCCCACTCACCGACCCCACACACCGACCCAACACACCGACCCCACTCACCGACCCCACTCACCGACCCCGCTTACTCCACTCGCTGACCCCAATTATGGACCCCACTGGCAGTCCCCACTCACTGTCCCCACTCATCGCCCGCACTCACCGCCCCACACACTGACCCCACTCACCGTCCCCGCTTACTCCACTCGCTGACCCCAATTATGGACCCCACTGACAGTCCCCACTCTCGGTCCCCACTCACGGTCCCCACTCACTGTCCCCACTCACGGTCCCCACTCACCAACCGCACTCGCCGTCCCCACGCGCCGTCCCCACTCACCGTCCCTACGCGCCGTCCCCACTCACCGTCCCCATTCACCTCCCTCACTCCCCTACCCCACTCGCATACACCACTCCGCATCACCACACCCCTACCCCACTCCGCTCCCCCACTCACCGACCCCACTCATTATCCGCACTCACTGACCCCACTCACTGTCCGCACTCAATATCCGCACTCAATATCCGCACTCAATATCCGCACTGACTGACCCCACTCAGTATCCGCAATCACTGACCCCACTCACTATCCGAACTCACTGACCCCACTCACTATCCGCACTCACTGACCCCACTCAGTATGCGAACTCACTGACCCCACTCAGTATGCGAACTCACTGACCCCACTCCCTATCCGCACTCCCTGACACCACTCACTGACCCCACTCACCGACCTCACACACCGACATCATTCACCGACCCCACACACCGTCCCCACTCGCTGACCTCATACACCGACCCCACTCACCGACCCCACTCACCGAACCCACACACTGTCCCCACTCACCGACCGCATTCACCGACCCCACTTACTCCACTCGCTGACCCCAGTTATGGACCCCACTCACCGATCCCACTCACCGACACCACTCACCGACCCCACTCACCGACCCCACTCACCGACCCCACTCACCTTCCCCACTCACGGTCCCCACTTACCGACCCCACACACCGAATCCGCTCACTGACCGCGCTCACCGACCCCACACACCGACACCACTCACCGTCCCCACTCAGCATCCCCACTCACCGACCGCACTCACCGGCCCCACACACCGACCTCACTCACCGACCCCACTCACGGTCCCCGCTCACCAACCCCACTCCCGACCCCACTCACCGGCCCCACTCACCAGCCCCACTCACCGGCCCCACTCACCGGCCCCACACACCGACCCCACTCCCCGACCCCACTCACAGTCCCCACTCACCGGCCCGACACACCGACCCCACACACCGACCCACTCCCCGATCCCACTCCCCGACCCCACTCACTGTCCTCACCTTCCGGACCCACACACCGACCCCACACACCGACCCCACTCATCGTCCCCACGCGCCGTCCCCACGCGCCGTCCCCACGCGCCGTCCCCACGCGCCGTCCCCACGCGCCGTCCCCACGCGCCGTCCCCACGCGCCGTCCCCACGCGCCGTCCCCACTCACCGTCCCCATTCACCTCCTTCACTCCCCTCCCTCACACCCCTACACCACTCGCATACACCACTCGCATACACCACTCGCATACACCACTCGCATACACCACTCGCATACACCACTCCGCATCACCACACCCCTACCCCACTCCGCTCCCCCACTTGCCGACCCCACTCACCGTCCCCACTCACCGACCCCACTTACTCCACTCGCTGACCCCAATTATGGACCCCACTGAGAGTCCCCACTCACCGACCCCACTCACAGACCCCATGCACGGTCCCCACTCACAGACCCCATGCACGGTCCCCACTCACCGACCCCACACACCGACCCACACACCGACCCCACTCACTGACCCCACTCACTGACCCCACTCACTGACCCCACTCACTGTCCCCACTCACTGTCCCCACTCACTGTCCCCACTCACTGTCCCCACTCAGTATCCGCACTCACTGACCCCACTCAGTATCCGCACTCACTGACCCCACTCAGTATCCGCACTCACTGACCCCACTCACTATCCGCACTCACTGACCCCACTCACTATCCGCACTCACTGACCCCACTCACCGACCCCACCCACTATCCCCACTAACTGACACCACTCACTCACCCCAATCACAGTCCGCACACACTGACCCCACTCACCGACCCCGCTCACCGACCCCGCTCACCGACCCCGCTCACCGGCCCCACACACCGACACCCACCCACCGACCCCACTCACCGGCCCCACACACCGACCAACACACCGACCCAACACGCCGACCCAACACGCCGACCCCACTCGCCGACCCCACTCGCCGACCCCACTCGCCGACCCCACTCACCGACCCCACTCACCGACCCCACTCACCGACCCCGCTTACTCCACTCGCTGACCCCAATTATGGACCCCACTGGCAGTCCCCACTCACTGTCCCCACTCATCGCCCGCACTCACCGCCCCACACACTGACCCCACTCACCGTCCCCGCTTACTCCACTCGCTGACCCCAATTATGGACCCCACTGACAGTCCCCACTCACGGTCCCCACTCACGGTCCCCACTCACGGTCCCCACTCACGGTCCCCACTCACGGTCCCCACTCGCCGTCCCCACTCGCCGTCCCCACGCGCCGTCCCCTCGCGCCGTCCCCACGCGCCGTCCCCACGCGCCGTCCCCACGCGCCGTCCCCACGCGCCGTCCCCACGCGCCGTCCCCACGCGCCGTCCCCACGCGCCGTCCCCACGCGCCGTCCCCACGCGCCGTCCCCACGCGCCGTCCCCACGCGCCGCCCCCACGCGCCGTCCCCAACACACCGACCCCACTCACCGACCCCATTCACCGACCCCACTCACCGACCCCACTCACCGACCCCACTCACCGACCCCACTCACCGACCCCACTCACCGACCCCACTCACCGTCCCCACACACCGTTGCCACTCACCTTCCCCACTCACCTTCCCCACTCACGGTCCCCACTTACCAACCCCACACACCGAATCCGCTCACTGACCGCGCTCACCGACCCCACACACCGACACCACTCACCGTCCCCACTCAGCGTCCCCACTCACCGACCGCACTCACTGGCCCCACACACCGACCCCACTCACCGGCCCCACACACCGACCCCACACACCGACCCCACTCCCCGACCCCACTCCCCGACCCCACTCCCCGACCCCACTCCCCGACCCCACTCACCGGCCCAACTCACCGGCCCGACACACCGACCCCACACACCGACCCCACTCCCCGACCCCACTCCCCGTCCCCACTCACCGTCCCCACTCACCGACCCCACTCCCCGGCCCCACTTACCGGACCCACACACCGACCCCACACACCGACCCCACACACCGTCCCACACACCGACCCCACTCATCGTCCCCACTCACCGGCCCAACACACCGTCCCAACACACCGACCCCGCTACGGTCCCCGCTCACGGTCCCCGCTCACGGTCCCCGCTCACCGGCCCCACACACCGACCCCACTCACCGACCCCACTCACCGACCCAACACACCGACCCCACTCACCGACCCCACTCACCGACCCCGCTTACTCCACTCGCTGACCCCAATTATGGACCCCACTGGCAGTCCCCACTCACTGTCCCCACTCATCGCCCGCACTCACCGCCCCACACACTGACCCCACTCACCGTCCCCGCTTACTCCACTCGCTGACCCCAATTATGGACCCCACTGACGGTCCCCACTGACGGTCCCCACTCACGGTCCCCACTCACGGTCCCCACTCACGGTCCCCACTCACGGTCCCCACTCACGGTCCCCACTCACGGTCCGCACACACCAACCGCACTCGCCGTCCCCACGCGCCGTCCCCACGCGCCGTCCCCATTCACCTCCCTCACTCCCCTCCCTCACTCCCCTCCCTCACTCCCCTACACCACTCGCATACACCACTCCGCATCACCACACCCCTACCCCACTCCGCTCCCCCACTCCGCTCCCCCACTCCGCTCCCCCACTCACCGACCCCACTCATTATCCGCACTCACTGACCCCACTCACTGTCCGCACTCAATATCCGCACTCAATATCCGCACTCAATATCCGCACTCAATATCCGCACTCAATATCCGCAACCACTGACCCCACTGACTGACCCCACTCAGTATCCGCAATCACTGACCCCACTCACTATCCGAACTCACTGACTCCACTCACTATCCGCACTCACTGACCCCAGTCACTATCCGCACTCACTGACCCCACTCAGTATGCGAACTCACTGACCCCACTCCCTATCCGCACTCACTGACCCCACTCACTGACCCCACTCGCGGACCTCACACACCGACATCATTCACCGACCCCACACACCGTCCCCACTCGCTGACCTCATACACCGACCCCACTCACTGACCCCACTCACCGAACCCACACACCGAACCCACACACCATCCCCACTCACCGACCGCATTCACCGACCGCATTCACCGACCCCACTTACTCCACTCGCTGACCCCAATTATGGACCCCACTCACCGATCCCACTCACCGACACCACTCACCGACACCACTCACCGACCCCACTCACCGACCCCACACACCGTTGCCACTCACCTTCCCCACTCACGGTCCCCACTTACCGACCCCACACGCCGAATCCGCTCACTGACCGCGCTCACCGACCCCACACACCGACACGACTCACCGTCCCCACTCAGCGTCCCCACTCACCGACCGCACTCACCGGCCCCACACACCGACCTCACTCACCGACCCCACTCACGGTCCCCGCTCACCAACCCCACTCCCGACCCCACTCACTGGCCCCACACACCGACCCCACACACCGACCCCACACACCGACCCCACTCCCCGACCCCACTCCCCGACCCCACTCCCCGACCCCACTCCCCGACCCCACTCACTGTCCCCACTCACTGTCCCCACTCACTGTCCCCACTCACTGTCCCCACTCACAGTCCCCACTCACCGGCCCGACAAACCGACCCCACACACCGACCCCACTCACTGTCCCCACTCACCGGACTCACACACCGTCCCCACACACCGACCCCACTCATCGTCCCCACTCACCGACCGCACTCACCGGCCCAACACACCGACCCCACTCACGGTCCCCGCTCACGGTCCCCGCTCACCGGCCCCACACACCGACACCACTCACCGACCCCACTCACCGGCCCCACACACCGACCCAACACACCGACCCCACTCACCGACCCCACTCACCGACCCCGCTTACTCCACTCGCTGACCCCAATTATGGACCCCACTGGCAGTCCCCACTCACTGTCCCCACTCATCGCCCGCACTCACCGCCCCACACACTGACCCCACTCACCGTCCCGGCTTACTCCACTCGCTGACCCCAATTATGGACCCCACTGACAGTCCCCACTCACGGTCCCCACTCACGGTCCCCACTCACGGTCCCCACTCACGGTCCCCACTCACGGTCCCCACTCACGGTCCCCACTCACGGTCCCCACACACAGTCCCCACACACAGTCCCCACACACAGTCCCCACTCACAGTCCCCACTCACGGTCCGCACTCACCAACCGCACTCGCCGTCCCCACGCGCCGTCCTCACGCGCCGTCCCCACTCACCGTTCCCATTCACCTCCCTCACTCCCCTCCCTCACTCCCCTACACCACTCGCCTACACCACTCGCCTACACCACTCGCCTACACCACTCGCCTACACCACTCGCATACACCACTCGCTTACACCACTCGCTTACACCACTCGCATACACCACTCGCATACACCACTCCGCATCACCACACCCCTACCCCACTCCGCTCCCCCACTTGCCGACCCCACTCACCGTCCCCACTCACCGACCCCGCTTACTCCACTCACTGACCACAATTATGGACCCCACTGAGAGTCCCCACTCACCAACCCCACTCACAGACCCCATGCACGGTCCCCACTCACCGACCCCACACACCGACCCCACTCACCGACCCCACTCACCGACCCCACTCACCGACCCCACTCACCGACCCCACACACCGACCCCACACACCGACCCCACACACCGACCCCACACACCGACCTCACACACCGACCCCACTCACCGTCACCACTCATCGTCCCCACTCCCCTCCCCCACTCCCTCTCCCCCACTCCCTCTCCCCCACTCCGCTCCATAACTCACCTACGCCACTCGCAAACACCAATCCTCACCACCACTCCGCTCCCCCACTCCCCTACCATGCTCCCCTCCCCTCCACCTCATCACTGCCCTCCACTAACCAACTCTCCTGCCCCACACACATCCCACACTCCACTCCTCACTCCCCTTCCCTCCACTCCCCTCCCCTCCACTCCCCTCCCCCACTCCACACCACTCTCTCCGTCCCCACTCACTTACGCCACTCCCCTACCCCACTCCATGTCCCCCACACCCCTCCCTCACTGCGCTAACCCTCTCACCCCCCACTCCCCTCCCCCTCTCCTCTCCGCAACTTCCCTCCCCCACACCACTCCCCCACTGCCTGCATCAACACCCCTCCCCCACTCCCATACCAACCTCCCCTTGCCACTCCCCTCCCCCACTCCCCGCCCCAACTCCCGTCCACCACTCCGCTTCCCTGCAACTCCTCACTGCCCTTCCGTACCACACTCTCTTCTCCCACTCCCCTCCCCCATTCCCGTTCCCTACTCCCCTAACCCACTCCACACCCAACGCCGCTGCCGCACTGCCCTCCACAACTCACCGAACCCACTCCCCCACCCCACTCCCCCACCCCACACCCCCACCCCACACCCCTACCCACTTCCCTCCCAAACTCCCCTCCCCCACTCCCCCAATCCCCTTCCCTCAACCTCCACACTGTCCTCCACTACCCAACTCTCCTACCCCACACCCCTCCGCAACTCTCCTACCCCACACCCCTCCGCCTCTCCCCTATCCCACTTCCCTATCCCACACCCCTCCGCCTCTCCCCTATCCCACTCCCCTATCCCACTCCCCTATCCCACTCCCCTATCCCCACTCCCCTATCCCCACTCCACTCCCCGAACACACTTCCCTCCCCCACTCTCCTACCTCACATACCTCAACCACTCCCCTACCCCACTCCCCTAACCCACTCCCCTACCGCACTCCCCTCCCCCGCTCCCCTCCCCCGCTCCCCTCCCCCGCTCCCCTCCCCCGCTCCCCTCCCCCGCTCCCCTCCACCCTTCCACTTCCCTGCACCTCCTCACTGCCCTCCCGTACCACACCCCATCCCCCACTACCCTCCCCAACCACACCCCATCCCCCACTACCCTCCCCACTCCTCTACCCAACTCCCCGACCCCACGCCCCAACCCACGCCCCAACCCCACGCCCCAACCCCACTCCCCTACACCACTCCACTCTCCTATCCCACGCCCTTCCCCCACTCGCTTCCCCCACTCGCTTCCCCCACTCCCCTACCCCCACTCCCCTACCCCCACTCCCCTACCCCCACTCCCCTTTCCCTATCCCCTCCCTCACTTCCCGACCCCGCACCCCTACCACACTTCCCGACCTCACACGCCTACCACACTTCCCGACCTCACACCCCTACCACACTTCTCTCCCAAACTCCCCTCCCCACTCTCATTCCCTCCATCTCCTCACTGCCCTGCCCTCCCCCACTCCCCTGCCCCACTCCCCTAACCCACTCCCCTACCCCACACTCCCCTACCCCACACGACCCTCCCCCACAGGACCCTCCACCACACGACCCTCCCCTCCCCCACTCCCCTCCCCTCCCCTCCCCCACTCCCCCCTCCCCTCCCCCACTCACCCCTCCCCTCCCCCACTCACCTCCCCGATTCCCCTACCCCACTCCCCCACTCCCCTCCCCCACTCACCTCCCCGATTCCCCTACCTCACTCCCCTCCCCTCTCCCCAACCCCACTCCCCAACCCCACTGACATAACACACACCCCTCCCCCACTCCCCTACCCCACTCCCCTACCCCACTCCCCTACCCCATTCCACTCCCCTTCCCTCCAAATCCTCACTGCCCTCCCCTACACCACGCCCTACCCCACTCCCCGACACCACACCCCTACCCCACTCCCCTACACCACACCCCTACCCCACTCCCCTACACCACTCCACTCTCCTAACCCACTCCCTTCCCCCACTCCCTTCCCCCACTCCCTTCCCCCACTCGCTTCCCCCAGTCCCCTACCCCCACTCCCCTACCCCCACTCCCCTCCCCACTCCCCAATCCCCTCCACAACGCCCCTCACATATTCCCCTTCCTTATCCTCCTCATCGCCCTCCCCTACCAAACTCCCCTACGCCAGTGCCCTCCCCCACTCAACCACTCCCCCACTCCCCCAAGCAACTCCCCTTCACTCCACGTCCTCACTGCCCTCCCCTACCCCACTCCCCTCCTCCACTGCCCTACCTCACTCCCCTCCCCTCTCCGCAACACCCCGACCCCACTCCTCTGCCCCATTCCCGCCTCAACTCCCCTCCCCCACTCCCCTTCACCTCTCCCCTCCACGACTCCCCTCCCCAACTCCCCTCCCCAACTCCCCTCCCCAACTCCCTCACCAACTCCCAAACACCACTCGCTATTCCACTCCCCTCCCCCACTACCCTCCCCTCCCCATCTCCCCTCCCCTCCCCATCTCCCCTCCCCATCTCCCCTCCCCATCTCCCCTCCCTCACTCCCCTCCCTCCCCTCCCTCACTCCCCTCCCCCAACCCCTCCCCAACCCCTCCCCAATTCCCCTCCCCAACTTCCCTTCTGCACTCCCCTCCCCCACTCCCCACCCCAACTTCCCTACTGCACACCCCTCCCCCACTCCCCACCCGGACTCCCCTCTCCCACTCCACTCCCCCAATCAACACACCCACCCCCTCCCCCACTCCCCTTCCCCACTCCCGTGCACCACTCCGCTTCCCTCCACCTCCTCGCTCCCCGACCCTACCTCCCTACCCCACTCCACTCCCCCCACCTCCTCGCTCCCCGACCCTACCTCCCTACCCCACTCCACTCCCCCACACCCCTACCGCACTTCCCTCCACAACTCTCGCACCCTACCCCACTCCCCGACACCACACCCCTACCCCACTCCCCTACCCCACTCCCCTACCCCACTCCCCTACCCCACTCCCCTACCCCACTCCCCTACCCCCACTCCCCTACCCCACTCCCCTACCCCACTCAGCTTCCCTCCACCTCTTCACTGCCCTGCCCAACCACACTCCCATCCCCAGTACACTCCCCCAATGCCCTACCCCGCTCCCCTCCCCCACTCCCCTCCCCCACTCCCCTCCCCCACTCCCCTCCCCCACTCCCCTCCCCCACTCCCCTACTGCACTCCCTCTACAACTCCCCACTCCCACTCCCCCACCACACTGCCATACCCCAATCCCCTACCACACTCCCCTCCATCACTCCCATACCTCACTACCCTCCCCTACTCCCGTACCCACCTCTCCTATCACACCCCTTCCATACTCCCCTTCCCTCCACCTCCTCACTGACCTCCAATACCCAACTCCTCTACCCTACAAACATCCTCACTCCCCTCCCCACTCCCCTTCCCTCCACCTCCTCACTGCGCTCCCCTATCCCACGCCCCTTTCCCACTCCCTACATCACTCCCTCCCCCACTCCCATCCCCCACCCCCACCCCCCACCCCCACCCCCACCCCCACCCCCATCCCCACCCCCACCCCCACCCCCACCCCCCACCCCCACCCCCACCCCCACTCCCCACTCCCCACTCCCCACCCCCACTCCCACTCCCCACCCAAACTACCCACCCCCACTCCCCTACATCACTCCCCTACCCCACTCCTTGTCGCCCACTCCTTGTCCCCCACTCCCGTCCCCCACTCCCCGTCCCCCACTCCTTGTCCCCCACTCCTTGTCCCCCACTCCCCTCCCCCACTCCCCTCCCCCACTCCCCTCCCCAACACCCTACATCACTCCCTACCCCACTCCTTTCGCCCACTCCTTGTCCCCCACTCCCCTCCCCCACTCCCCTCCCCACTCCCTCCCCCACTCCCCTCCCCCACTCACACTCCCCCACTCCCACTCCCCCACTCCCACTCCCCTCCCCCACTCCCCTCCCCCACTCCCACTCCCCTCCCCAACACCCTACATCACTCCCTACCCCACTCCTTTCGCCCACTCCCCTCTCCCACTCCCCTAACGCAGTCCCCTACCACACACCCCTGCCTTACTCCCCTCCCCCACTCCCCTACATCACTCTGCTACCCCACTCCCTGACCACACTCCCCTCCACCACTCCCCACCCCCACTCCCCTCCCCATATCCCCACCCCCCACCCCCACTCCCCTCCCCATATCCCACCCCCACTCCCCTCCCCATATCCTCACCCCCACTCCCCTCCCCATATCCTCACCCCCACTCCCCTCCCCATATCCCCACCCCCACTCCCCTCCCCTCCCCTCCCCATATCCCCACCCCCCTCCCCTCCCCTCCCCCACTCCCCTCCCCTCCCCTCCCCATATCCCCACCCCCACTCCCCTCCCCTCCCCATATCCCCTCCCCTCCCCTCCCCATATCCCCTCCCCTCCCCTCCCCTCCCCATATCCCCTCCCCATATCCCCTCCCCCACTCCTCTACCCACTCCCATCCAACACCCCTCTCCAACACTCCTCTCCCACACTCCCCTCCCCCATTCCCATCCACCACTCCTCTACCCCACTCCCCTCCCCCCCCCTCCCCAACTCCCCTGCCTCTCCCCAACTCCCCTGCCTCACTCCCCTCCCCCACTCCTCTCAACAACTCCAATACCCCACTCTCTATACTCCCCTCCCCTCCCCAATCACCTCATCCACGCCCCTCCCCAACTCCCCTACCCCACTCCCCTGCCACTCTGCCCTAACCAACTCCCCTCCACAACTCCCATCCCTCACTACCCTCCCCTACCCACCTCTCCTACCACACCCTTCCCCACTCCCCTTCCCTCCACCTCCTCACTGCCCTCCACTACCCAACTCCTCTGCCTACACACATCCTCACTCCCCTCCCCACTCCCCTTCCCTACTCCTCCTCACTGCGATCCCCTATCCCACCCCCTCCCCCACTCCCTCCCCCACTCCCCTCCCCCACTCCCCACTCCCCTCCCCCACTCCCCTCCCCCACTCCCCACACAAACTCCCCTCACCACTCCCCTACATCACTCCCCTACCCCACTCCTTGTCCCCCACTCCCCACTCCCACTCCCCTAACGCAGTACCCGACCGCACACCCCTGCCTTACTCCCACCCCCACACCCCTACATCACTCCCCACCCCCACACCCCTACATCACTCCGCTACACCACTCCCTGTCCCCCACTCCCCTCCCCCACTCCTCCACCCCTCTCCCCGCCCCAACTCCCCTCCCCCACTCCTCCAACCCTCTCCCGCCCAACTCCCATCCCCCACTCCTCCACCCCTCTCCCCGCCACAACACCCCTCCCCCACCCCTCCACCCCTCTCCCCGCCCCTCCACCCCTCTCCCCGCCCCTCCACCCCTCTCCCCGCCCCAACTCCCCTCTCCCCGCCCCAACTCCCCTCCCCCACTCCTCCACCCCTCTCCCCGCCCCAACTCCCCTCCCCCACTCCTCCACCCCTCTCCCCGCCCCAACTCCCCTCCCCCACTCCTCCACCCCTCTCCCCGCCCCAACTCCCCTCCCCCACTCCTCCACCCCTCTCCCCGCCCCAACTCCCATCCCCCACTCCTCCACCCCTCTCCCCGCCCAACTCCCCTCCCCCATTCCCATCCACCACTATTCTACCCCAACTCCCCTGCCTCACACCCCTACACCACTCCCCGACCCAAGTCCCCTACCCCACTCCCCTACCCCACTCCCCTACCCCACTCCCCTACCCCACTCCCCTACCCCACTCCCCTACCCCACTCTGCACCCCCACTCCCCTCCCCCACTCCCCTCCCCCACTCTGCACCCCCCACTCCCCTCCCCACTCCCCTCCCCCACTCTGCACCCCCACTCCCCTCCCCCACTCAGCTTCCCTCCACCTCTTCACTGCCCTGCCCAACCACACTCCCATCCCCCAGTACACTCCCCCAATGCCCAACCCCGCTCCCCTCCCCCACTCCCCTACTGCACTCCCTCTACAACTCCCCACTCCCACTCCCCCACCCCCACCACACTGCCATACCCCAATCCCCTACCACACTCCCCTCCATCACTCCCATACCTCACTACCCTCCCTTACTCCCGTACCCATCTCTCCTATCACACCCCTTCCATACTCCCCTTCCCTCCACCTCCTCACTGACCTCCAATACCCAACTCCTCTGCCCTACACACATCCTCACTCCCCTCCCCACTCCCCTTCCCTCCACCTCCTCACTGCGCTCCCCTACCCCACGCCCCTTTCCCACTCCCTACATCACTCCCTCCCCCACTCCCATTCCCCACCCCCACTCCCCACCCCCCACCCCCTCTCCCACTCCCACTCCCCACCCCCCACCCCCACTCCCCACCCCCCACCCCCACCCCCACTCCCCACCCCCACTCCCCACCCAAACTCCCCACCCCCACTCCCCACCCAAACTCCCCACCCCCACTCCCCACCCAAACTCCCCACCCCCACTACCCACCCCCACTCCCCACCCCCACTCCCCTACATCACTCCCCTACCCCACTCCTTGTCGCCCACTCCCCTCCCCCACTCCCCTCCCCCACTCCCCCCCTCCCCCACTCCCCTCCCCCACTCCCCTCCCCCACTCCCCTCCCCCACTCCTTGTCGCCCACTCCTTGTCGCCCACTCCCCTCCCCCACTCCCCTCCCCCACTCCCCTCCCCCACTCCCCCACTCCCCTCCCCCACTCCCCCACTCCCCTCCCCCACTCCCCTCCCCCACTCCCCCACTCCCCGTCGCCCACTCCCCTCCCCCACTCCTTGTCCCCCACTCCCCTCCCCCACTCCCCTCCCCCACTCCCCTCCCCCACTCCCCTCCCCAACACCCTACATCACTCCCTACCCCACTCCTTTCGCCCACTCCCCTCTCCCACTCCCCTAACGCAGTCCCCTACCACACACCCCTGCCTTACTCCCCTCCCCCACTCCCCTACATCACTCTGCTACCCCACTCCCTGACCCCACTCCCCTCCACCACTCCCCACCCCCACTCCCCTCCCCATATCCCCACCCCCACTCCCCTCCCCCACTCCCCTCCCCATATCCCCACCCCCACTCCCCTCCCCATATCCCCACCCCCACTCCCCTCCCCTCCCCATATCCCCACCCCCACTCCCCTCCCCTCCCCATATCCCCACCCCCACTCCCCTCCCCTCCCCTCCCCATATCCCCACCCCCACTCCCCTCCCCATATCCCCACCCCCACTCCCCACCCCCACTCCCCTCCCCCACTCCCCTCCCCCACTCCCCTCCCCCACTCCCCTCCCCCACTCCCCTCCCCCACTCCCCTCCCCATATCCCCACCCCCACTCCCACTCCCCTCCCCATATCCCCTCCCCATATCCCCTCCCCATATCCCCTCCCCATATCCCCTCCCCATATCCCCTCCCCCACTCCTCTACCCCACTCCCCTCCCCAACTCCCCTACCCCACACCCATCCAACACTCCTCTCCAACACTCCTCTCCAACACTCCTCTCCCACACTCCCCTCCCCAACTCCCCTCCCCCATTCCCATCCCCCATTCCCATCCACCACTCCTCTACCCCACTCCCCTCCCCTCCCCAACTCCCCTGCCTCACTCCCCTCCCGCACTCCTCTCAACAACTCCAATACCCCACTCTCTATACTCCCCTCCCCTCCCCAATCACCTCCTCCACGCCCCTCCCCAACTCCCCTACCCCACTCCCCTGCCACACTGCCCTACCCAACTCCCCACCACAACTCCCATCCCTCACTACCCTCCCCTACCCACCTCTCCTACCCACCTCTCCTACCACACCCCTTCCCCACTCCCCTTCCCTCCACCTCCTCACTGCCCTCCACTATCCAACTCCTCTGCCCTACACACATCCTCACTCCCCTCCCCACTCCCCTCCCCACTCCCCTTCCCTACTCCTCCTCACTGCGATCCCTTCCCCCACTCCCCTCCCCCACTCCCCTCCCCCACTCCCCTCCCCCACTCCCCACACCCACTCCCCTCACCCACTCCCATACATCACTCCCCTACCCCACTCCTTGTCCCCCACTCCCCGCTCCCACTCCCCTAACGCAGTACCCGACCGCACACCCCTGCCTTACTAACCACCCCCACACCCCTACATCACTCCGCTACACCACTCCCTGTCCCCCACTCCCCTCCCCCACTCCTCCACCCCTCTCCCCGCCCCAACTCCCCTCCCCCACTCCTCCACCCCTCTCCCCGCACCAACTCCCCTCCCCCACTCCTCCACCCCTCTCCCCGCGCCAACACCCCTCCCCCACTCCTCCACCCCTCTCCCCGCCCCAACACCCCTCCCCCACTCCTCCACCCCTCTCCCCGCCCCAACTCCCCTCCCCCACTCCTCCACCCCTCTCCCCGCCCCAACTCCCCTCCCCCACTCCCCGCCCCAACTCCCCTCCCCCACTCCCCTCCCCCACTCCCCTCCCCCACTCCCCTCCCCCACTCCCCTCCCCCACTCCTCCACCCCTCTCCCCGCCCCAACTCCCATCCCCCACTCCAACTCCCATCCCCCACTCCTCCACCCCTCTTCCCTCCCCAACTCCCATCCCCCACTCCTCCACCCCTCTCCCCGCCCCAACTCCCATCCCCCACTCCTCCACCCCTCTCCCCGCCCCAACTCCCATCCCCCACTCCTCCACCCCTCTCCCCGCTCCAACTCCCCTCCCCCACTCCTCCACCCCTCTCCCCGCACCAACTCCCCTCCCCCATTCCCATCCACCACTCCCATCCACCACTATTCTACCCCAACTCCCCTGCCTCACACCCCTCCCCCACTCCCCTCAACAACTCCAATACCCCACTCTCTATACTCCCCTCCCCAATCACCTCCCCCACGCCCCTCCCCAACTACCCTGCCCCACTGCCCTACCCCACTCCCCTCCACAACTCTCCTCCCCTACTCCCCTCCCCTACCCCACTCCTTGTCCCTCACTCCCCTCCCCTACCCCACTCCTTGTCCCCCACTCCCCTTTCTCACTCCCCGCTCCCACTCCCCGAACGCAGTACCCGACCGCACACCCCTGCCTTACTCCCCTCCCCCACACCCCTACATCACTCCCCTCCCCCACACCCCTACATCACTCCCCTCCCCCACACCCCTACATCACTCTGCTACACCACTCCCTGTCCCCCACTCCCCTCCCCCACTCCCCTCCCCCACACCCATCCCCCACACCCATCCCCCACACCCATCCCCCACTCCTCCCGCCCCAACTCCCCTCCCCATTCCCATCCACCATTATTCTACCCCACTCCCCTCCCCAACTCCCCTGCCTCACACCCCTCCCCCACACCCCTCCCCCACTCCCCTCAACAACTCCAATACCCCACTCTCTATACTCCCCTCCCCAAATACCTCCCCCACGCCCCTCCCCAACTACCCTACCCCACTCCCCTACCACACTGCCCTACCCCACTCCCCTCCACAACTCTCCTACCCCACCCCCCTCCCCCACTCCCCTACCCCAATCCCCTACCCCAATCCCCTACCCCACTCCCCTACCCCAATCCCCTACCCCAATCCCCTACCCCACTCCCCTCCCCAATCCCCTACCCTACTCCCCGACCCCACTCCCCTCCCCTCCCCTACTCCCCGACCCCACTCCCATTTCCCACTACCCTATGCCACTCCCCTATGCCACTCCCCTACCTCAGTCTCCTCCCCCACTCCCCTCCACCACTCCCCTCCACCACTCCCCTCCACCACTACCCTACCACACTCCCTCCCCCACTCCCCTTCCTTATCCTCCTCATTGCCCTCCCCTACCAAACTCCCCTACGCCAGTGCCCTCAACCACTCCCCACCCAACTCCCCTTCACTCCACCTCCTCACTGCCCTTTCCTACCGCACTCCCCTACCCCACACCCATCCCCCACTGCACTACCTCACTCCCCTCACCCTCTGCTCTCCGCAACGCCCCTACCTCACTCCTCTGCCCCACTCCCCGCCTCAACTCCCCTCCCCCACTCCCCTCCCCCACTCCCCTACCCCTCGCCCCTACCCCACTCCCCTACCCCTCGCCCCTACCCCACTCCCCTACCCCTCGCCCCTACCCCACTCCCCTACCCCTCGCCCCTACCCCACTTCCCTCCCCAACTCTCCTCCCCCACTCCCTCACCAACTCCCAAACACCACTCCCCTACTCCATTTCCTTGCTGCACTCCCCTCCCCCACACCCCTCCACATCTCCCCTCCCTCATTCCCCTCCCCCACTCCCCTCCCCCACTCCCCCCCACTCCCCTCCCCCACTCCCCCCCACTCCCCTCCCCCCCCACTCCCCTCCCCCACTCCCCCCCACTCCCCTCCCCCCCCACTCCCCTCCCCCACTCCCCCCCACTCCCCTCCCCCCCACTCCCCTCCCACTCCCCTCCCCCACTCCCCTCCCCCCCCACTCCCCTCCCCCCCCACTCCCCCCCCCACTCCCCCCCACTCCCCTCCCCCACTCCCCCCCCACTCCCCCCCCACTCCCCTCCCACTCCCCTCCCCCACTCCCCCCCCACTCCCCCCCACTCCCCTCCCCCACTCCTCCCCCACTCCCGTCCACCACTCCACTTCCCTCCACCTCCCCTACCCTACCTCCCTACCACCCTCCACTCCCCCACAACCCGTCTGCACTCCCTCCACAACTCCCACACCCCACTCCCCTACCCCACTCCCCGACACAACACCCCTACCCGACTCCATGACCCCACTCCCCCACCCCACTGCAAACCCCAACTCCCCTACCCCACTCCCCTACCCCACTCCCCTACCCCACTCCCCTACCCGGCTCCCGTCCCCTACTCCCCTTCCCCACTCCCCTTCCCTCCACCTCCGCACTGCCCTCCAATACCCAACACACCTACCCCAGACACCTCCCCCACTCTTCTACCCCACTCCGCTCCCCAACTCTCCTATCCTACTCCCCTCTCCCACTCCCCTACCCCACTCTCCTTCCCTCCACCTCCCCACTGCGCTCCCCTACCCCACGACCCTATCCCAATCCACTGTCCCGCTCCCCCATCCCCTACTCCCATTCCTTCTCCTCCTCACTGCCCTCCCCTACCCAACTCCCCGACGCCAGTGCCCACACGGACTCCACACGGCACTCACCTTCACTCCACCTCCTCACTGCTGTCCCCTATGCTACTCCCCTACCCCACTGCCGGACCTCACTCGTCTCCCCCACTGCCCTACCTCACTTTACTCCCACAGTTACCACCCCTACTCCCCTCCCCTACTCCCCTCCTCCCCTACTCCCCTTCCTTATCCTCCTCACTGCCTTCCCCTACCCAACTCCTCTACCCTACTCCACTCCCCAACTCCCCTGCCTCACTCCCCTCCCCATTCCCCTCCACAACTCCAATACCCTCTCTCTATACTCCCCTCCCCTCCCCCAATCACCACCCCCACTCCCCTCCCCAACTCCCCTACCCCACTCCCCTACGGGAATGTAGGACCAATCTGAAACGAGGAATTAAGAGGGCTAAAAGAGGTCATGAAATATCTTTAGCAAACAGGGTTAAAGAAAATCCCAAAGCCTTTTATTCATATATAAGGAGAAAGAGGGTAACTAGAGAAAGGATTGACCCACTAAAGGACAAAGGAGGAATGTTATGCTTGGACTCAGAGGAAATGGGTGAGATTCTAAACGAGTACTTTGCATCGGTATTCACCGAGGAGAGGGACATGACGGATGTTGAGGTGAGGAACAGATGTTTGATTACTCTAGGTCAAGTCGGCATAAGGAGTGAGGAAGTGTTGGGTATTCTAAAGGGCATTAAGGTGGACAATTCCCCAGGTCCGGATGGGATCTATCCCAGGTTACTGAGGGAAGTGAGAGAGGAAATAGCTGGGGCCTTAACAGATACCTTTGCAGCATCCTTAAACACGGGTGAGGTCCCGGAGGACTGGAGAATTGCTAATGTTGTCCCCTTGTTTAAGAAGGGTAGCAGGGATAATCCAGGTAATTATAGACCGGTGAGCCTAACGTCAGTGGTAGGGAAGCTGCTGGAGAAGATACTGAGGGATAGGATCTATTCCCATCTGGAAGAAAATGGGCTTATCAGTGGTAGGCAACATGGTTTTGTGCAGGGAAGGTCATGTCTTACCAACATAATAGAATTCTTTGAGGAAGTGACAAAGTTGATTGATGAGGGAAGGGCTGTAGATGTCATATACATGGACTTCAGTAAGGCGTTTGATAAGGTTCCCCATGGCAGGCTGATGGAGAAAGTGAAGGCGCATGGGGTCCAAGGTGTACTAGCTAGATGGATAAAGAACTGGCTGGGCAACAGGAGACAGAGAGTAGCAGTAGAAGGGAGTTTCTCAAAATGGAGGCGTGTGACCAGTGGTGTTCCACAGGGATCCGTGCTGGGACCACTGTTGTTTGTGATATATATTAATGATTTGGAGGAAAGTATAGGTGGACTGATTAGCAAGTTTGCAGACGACACTAAGATTGGTGGAGTAGCCCATAGTGAAGGGGACTGTCAGAGAATACAGCAGAATATAGATAGATTGGAGAGTTGGGCAGAGAAATGGCAGATGGAGTTCAATCAGGGCAAATGCGAGGTGATGCATTTTGGAAGATACAATTCAAGAGTGAATTATACAGTAAATGGAAAAGTCCTGGGGAAAATTGATGTCCAGAGAGATTTGGGTGTTCAGGTCCACTGTACCCTGAAGGTGGCAACGCAGGTAAATGGAGTGGTCAAGAAGGCAGACGGCATGCTTTCCTTCATCGGACGGGGTATTGAGTACAAGAGTTGGCAGGTCATGTTACAGTTGTATAGGACTTTGGTTCGGCCACATTTGGAATACTGCGTACAGTTCTGGTCGCCACATTATCAAAAGGATGTGGATGCTTTGGAGAGGGTGCAGAGGAGGTTCACCAGGATGTTGCCTGGTATGGAGGGCGCTAGCTATGAAGAGAGGTTGAGTAGATTAGGATTATTTTCATTAGAAAGACGGAGGTTGTGGGGGTCCTGATTGAGGTGTACAAAATCATGAGAGGTATAGACAGGGTGGATAGCAAGAGGCTTTTTCCCAGAGTGGGGGATTCAATTACTAGAGGACACGAGTTCAAAGTGAAAGGGGAAAAGTTCAGGGGTGATATGCGTGGAAAGTTCTTTACGCAGAGGGTGGTGGGTGCCTGGAACGCGTTGCCAGCGGAGGTGGTAGATGCGAACACGATAGCGTCTTTTAAGATGTATCTAGACAGATACATGAATGGGCAGGAAGAAAAGAGATACAGAACCTTAGAAAATAGGCGACATGTTTAGAGAGAGGATCTGGATCAGCGCAGGCTTGGAGGGCCGAAGGGCCTGTTCCTGTGCTGTAATTATCTTTGTTCTTTGTTCTACCACACTGCCCTACCCCACTCCCATCCACAACTCCCGTACACCACTCCCCAAACCCACTCCCCTAAGCCACTCCCCGACCCCACACCCCTACCCCACTCCCATTCCCTACTCCCCTACCCACCTCCCCACCTCTCCTACCCCACGCCACTACCCCACTTCCCTCCATAACTCCCCTACCCCACACCCCTAACCCACTCCCCTACCCCACTCCCCTCCCAACTCCCCTCCCCCACTCCCCTCCCAACTCCCCTCCCCACTCCCCTCCCCACTCCCCTCCCCACTCCCCTCCCCACTCCCCTCCACAACTCCCCTCCACAACTCCCCTTACCTACTCCCCTTCCTTGTCCTCCTCATTGCCCTCCCCTACCAAACTCCCCTACGCCAGTGCCCTCCCCCAGTCCCCACGCAACTCCCCTTCACTCCACCTCCTCACTGACCTCCCCCACTCCCCTCCACTCCACCTCCTCACTGCCCTCCCCCACTCCCCTCCCCTGCTCTCCTACCCCACTCCATCTCCCCTCCCCCCACTCCATCTCCCCTCACCCCCACTCCATCTCCCCTCACCCCCACTCCATCTCCCCTCACCCCCACTCCATCTCCCCTCACCCCCACTCCATCTCCCCTCCCCCCACTCCATCTCCCCTCCCCCCACTCCATCTCCCCTCCCCAACTCCACTTCCCTCCATCTCCTTACAGCCTTCCCCTACCCCTCTCCCCTACAGCACTCCGCTCCCCCACTACCCTTCCCCACTACCATACCCCACAACCATCCCAAGATCCCCTACCAAACCCCTCCCCCCTCCCCTACCCCACTCCCACACCCCACGACACTCCCCCACGACACTCCCCCACGACACTCCCCCACTCCTCTCACCCACTCCCCTCCCCCTCTCCTCTGAGCAACTCCCTGCAACCACTCCTCTCCCCACTCCCATCCCCCATTCCCCTCCCCACTCCCCTCCCTCACTCCCATCCCTCACTCCCATCCCTCACTCCCCTACCCCACTCCCCTCAGCAACTCCCCTCCCCCACTCCCCTCAGCAACTCCCCTCCCTCACTCCCCTCCGACACTCCCCTCCCTCACTCGCCTCCACAACTCCCCTTCCCAACTCCCACCCCCAACTCTCCTCGCCCTATCCCTTCACCAACTCCGATACCCAACTCCCTTCTCCACTTACCACCCCACTCCCCTCCACCACACCCCTTCTCAACTCCCCTCCCTCACTCCCCTCCCCAACTCCCCTACCGCACTCCCCTCCTCCACTCCTCTCCCAACTCCCCTCCGCAAATCTCCTCCCCCACTCCCCTCACTAACTCCCTTACCCAACTCCCCTGCTCCACTCCTCGCTGCCCTCCTGACATCACTCCCCTCCCAAGCTCCCCTACACACTCCACTACCCACTCCCATCCTCTTCTCCACTCCCCTCTTCCCACCCCCACGGACCTATGCCACTCCCCTACCCCACTCCCTCTCCCCCACTCCCCTCCCCTCCCCACCCCACTCCCCTACCCGACCCCACTCCCCTACCCGACACCCCTACCCCACTCTCCACACCCACTCCCATCCCCAACTCCCATCCCCACTCCCCTACCCCAGCCCCACACCCCGCTCCCCTACCCCACTCCCACACCCCACTGCACTCCCCTCTCCTCACACACTCCCCTCGCCCTCTCCTCTCCGCAACTCCCCGCAACCACTTCTCCCCACGCCCCTCCCCCACTCACTTCCCCCACTCACTTCCCCCACTCCCCTACCGCAGTCCCCTATCCAACCCTCCCCAACTCCCCTTCCCAACTACCATCCCCAACTCTCCTCCCCCACTCCCCCACTCCCCCACCAATTCCCATACCCAACTCCCCTGCACCACTTACTACGCCACGCCCTTCCCCCACACCCCTTCTCAACTCCCCTCCCTCACTCCCCTCCCCAACTCCTCTCCCGTACTACACTCCCCCACTGTCCTCCTCCACTCCCCGCACTAACTTCCATACCCGACTCCCCTACCTCACTCCCCTTCTCACATCCTCCCCATCACCCCTCCCTCTTTCCCCTCCCTCTTTCCCCTCCCCCACTCCCCTACCCCACTCCCCTACCCCACTCCCCTACCCCACTCCCCTACCCCATCACTTACCCCACTCCCCTACCCCACACCCCTACCCCACTCCCATCCCCCACTCCCATCCCCAATTCCCCACCCCCACTCCCCTCCCTCACTCACTCCCCTGCCCCACTCCCCTCTTCCACTCCTCTCCCGAACTCTCCATCCCCACCCCCCTCACCAACTCCCATACCCAACTCCCATGCTCCACAGCCCACCCCACTCCCCTCCCCTCTCCCCTCCCCCACGGACCTTTGCCACTCCCCTACCCCACTCCCAGTCCCCCACTCCCCTCCCTCCTTCCCCTTCCCCACTCCCCTACCGCACACCCATACCCCACTCCTCACACCCACTCCCATACCCAACAAGCCTCCCCCACTCCCCACCCCATACCTGCACCCCACTACACTCCCCTCCCCCTCTCCTGTCCGCAACTCCCCGCAACCACTCCTCTCCCCACACCCCACCCCCACACCCTTCCCCTACACCCCTACGGCTCTCCCTTCCCCAACTCCCTTCCCAACTCCCACCCCCAACTCTCCTCCCCCAACTCTCCTCCCCCACTCCCCTCACAAACTCCCATACCCTACTCCCCTGCCCCACTTACCACGACACTTCCCTCCCCCACACCCCTTCTCAACTCCCCTCCCTCACTCACTCCCCTCCCCCACTCCCACCTCAACGCTGCTCCCCCACTGCCCGCACCAACTCCCATACACTGCTCCCCTCCCCCACACCCCTCCCCCACTCCCCTCCCCCACTCCCCTCCCCCACTCCCCTCCCCCACTCCCCTCCCCCACTCCCCTCCCCCACTCCTCTCCCCCCACTCCCGTCCACCACTTCGCATCCCTGCACCTCCTCACTGCCCTCCCCTACCACACTCCCATCCCCCACTACCCTCCCCCACTCCACACCGCTACCGCCCTCCCCTCCACATATCCCCTACCCCACTCCCCTACCCGTTACCACACCCCTACATAACTCCCCTTCCCAACTCTCCTCCCCCACTCCCCTCACTAACTCCCATACCCCACACCCCTACTCTGCTCCACTACTTCACTCCCCTCCCCCACTCCACACCCCCAATCTACACTACTACTACCCTCCCCAACTCCCCTCCCCAACTCCCCTCCCTCACTGTCCTACCCCAACTCCCCTCCCTCACTCCCCTACACTACTCCCCTCCCCCACTCACATCTAACAACTCCCCTCCCCCACTCCCCTGCCCCCCGCCCCTACCACGCTCTCAACCAATCCCCACTCCCTTACCCCTCTCCCCAACTGACTCCCCTACCCCACTCCCCTCCCTCACTTCCATCCCTCACTCCCCTACCCCACTCCCCTCACCCACTCCCCTCCCCCACTCCCCTCCCCCACTCCCCTCCCCCACTTCCCTCCCCCACTTCCTCCCCCACTCCCCTCCCCCACTCCCCTCCCTCACACCAGTCCCTAACTCCCCTCCCACACACCCCTCCTCAACTCCCCTCCCTCACACCCCTCCCTCACTCCCCTACCCCACTCCGCTCCCCAGACCCCCTCCCCAACTCTCCTTACACACTCCCCTCACCAACACCCAACACCCCACACCACTCCCCAACTCCCCTCCGCAACTCCCATCCACATCTCCCCTCCCCAACTCCCATCCCTCACTCCGCTACACCACTCCCCTCCCCAACGCCCCTCCCCAACTCCCCAACTCCCCTACCGCACTCCCCTCCCCAGCTCCTCACCACAACTCCCCTCTCCAACTCCTTTCCCTCACTCCCCTACACCACTCCCCTACCCCAATCACCTCCCTCACTCCCCTCCCGCACGCCCCTACCCCACGCCCCTACCCCACTCACACACTCAACTCCCCTCCCCCACTCCTCTACCCCACTTCCCTCCCCCTCTCCTCTCCGCAACTCCCTGCCTCAAATCCCCCCCCAACGCTCCTCCCCCACTCCCCTACCCACAATCCTCCCCAACTCCCCTCCCCAACTCCCCTCCCCCACACCCCTACCCCACACCCCTACCCCACACCCCTACCCCACACCCCTACCCCACACCCCTCCCCAGCTCCCCTCCCCAGCTCCCCTCCCCAGCTCCCCTCCCCATCTCCCCTCCCTCACTCCCCTCCCCCACACCCCTCCCCCACACCCCTCCCCCACACCCCTCCCCCACACCCCTGCCCCACACCCCTGCCCCACACCCCTCCCCAGCTCCCCTCCCCCACACCCCTCCCCAGCTCCCCTCCCCAGCTCCCCTCCCCCACACCCCTCCCCAGCTCCCCTCCCCCACACCCCTCCCCAGCTCCCCTCCCCCACACCCCTCCCCAGCTCCCCTCCCCCACACCCCTCCCCAGATCCCCTCCCCCACACCCCTCCCCAGCTCCCCAACCCCAACACCCCTCCCCAGCTCCCCTCCCCAGCTCCCTCCCCAACTCTCCTCACTCACTCCCCTCACCAACTCCCATACCCCACACCACTTTCCAACTCCCCTCCGCAACACCCATCCACAACTACCCTCCCAACTCCCCTCCCTCACTCCGCTACCCCACTCCCCTCCCCAACGCCCCACCCCAACTCCCCTACCGCAATCCTCTCCCCAACTCCCCTCCCCAACTCCCCTCCCCAACTCCCCTCCCCAACTCCTTTCCCTCACTCCCCTACACCACTTCCCTCCCCATCTCCCCTCCCCATCTCCCCTACCGCTCTCCACTCCCCAACTCCCCTCCCCCAATTTACCACTCCCCCCACTCCCCTCCCTCACTCACCTCTAACAACTCCCCTCCCCCACTCCCCTGCCCCACTCCCCTGCCCCCCTCCCCTACCTCGCTCTCCTCCCCCACTCCACTCCCCAACTCAACTACATCACAACCAATCCCCACTCCCTTACACCACTCCCCAACCCCAATCCCCTCCACTACTACCCTCCCTAACTCCCCACCGCAACTCCCCTCCCCCATTCCCCAACGCACTCCTCTCCCCCTCCTCTCAGTAACTCCCCTCCCTCACTCCCCTCACTCCCCCTCCCAACTCCCCTCCCCAACTCCCCATCTCCCCTCCCCTCCCTCCTCCCCATCTCCCCTCCCATCTCCCCTCCCCATCTCCCCTCCCCCATCTCCCCTCCCCCAATCCACGCCTCCCCTCCCACTCCCTCAATCACTCCCTCCCTCCCTCCCCTCACCTCACTCACCCTACACTGCCCTGACCGATTCCCCTGCCCCTCCCCTACCTCGCTCTCCTCCCCCATTCCCTCACCCACTCCCCTACATCACAACCAATCTCCACTCCCTCTCCCAACCCCACTCCCTCCCACTCCACCCCCAACCCCTCCACTCACTCCCCACCCCACTCCCCACTCCCAACTCCACACCCCACCCACCCCACTCCCCAACTCACACCCCAACCCACTCCCTCTAGCCCACTCCCCTCCCACACACCCCTCCCTCACACCCCTCCCTCACACCCCTCCTCACCCCCTCTCTCACTCCCTGCCCCCACTCCCCCACCCCACTCCCCCACCCCACTCCCCCACCCCACTCCCCCACCCCACTCCCCCACCCCACTCCCCCACCCCACTACGCTCCCTCACTCCACTCCCCCACTCCCCTACCCCACCCCTCCCCCCTCCCAACTTCCCTCCCTCACTCCCCTACAACACTCCCCTCCCCCACTCACATCTAACAGCTCCCCTTCCCCACACCCCTGCCCCCTCCCCTACGTCACTCCCCTCCCCCACTCCCCTCCCCTCCCCCACTCCCCTCCCCCACTCCCCTCCCCCACTCCCCTCCCCCACTCCCCTCCCCCACTCCCCTCCCCCACTCCCCTACATCACAACCAATTCCCACTCCCCTACCCGACTCCCCACCCCCGATCCCCTCCAATATTACCCTCCCCAACCCACCTCCCCAAATCCCCTCCCCCACTCCCCAACCCACTCCTCTCCCCCTCCTCTCTGTACCTCCCCTGCCCCACTCCCCTGCCCCATTTCCCCCCCTCACTCCCCTCACTCCCCTCACTGACTCCCCTCCCCCACTCCGCGAGCCCACTCCCCGAGCCCACTCCCCTACCTCACTACCCTCCCTCACACCCCTACCCCACGCACACACTCAACTCCCCTCTCAACTCCTCTACCCCACTTCCCTCACCCTCTCCTCACCGCAACTGCCCTCCCCCACTCCTCTCCGCCACTCCCTGCCTCAAATCCCCTCCCCAACGCACCTCCCCCACTCCCCTCCCTCACTCCCCTCCCCCACACCCCTCCCAAGCTCCCCTCCCAAGCTCCCCTCCACAACTCCCCTACCGGACTCCATCCCCCACTGCACTTCCACACTCCCCTCCCTCACACCAGTCCCTAACTCCCCTCCCCCACACCCCTCCTCAACTCCCCTCCCCAACTCCCCGCCCCAACTCTCCTCACGCGCTCCCATCACAAAATCCCATACCCCACACCGCTCCCCAACTCCCCTCCCCAACTCCCCTCCCCAACTCCTTTGCCTCAACCCCCTACACCACTCCCTTCCCCAACTCCCCTCACCATCTCCCCTCCCCATCTCCCCTCCCCAACTCCCCAACTCCCCAACTCCCCACTCCACTCCCCAACTCCCCTCCCCCACTCCACTCCCCCACTCCACTCCCCCACTCCACTCCCCCACTCCACTCCCCAAATCCCCTCCCCAACACCCTTTTCGCACTCCACTCCCCAACTCCCCTCCCCCAATCGACTCCCCCACTCGACTCCCCCAATCGACTCCCCCAATCGACTCCCCCAATCGACTCCCCCACTCCCCTCCCCCAATCGACTCCCCCACTCCCCTCCCCAACTCACCTTTAACAACTCCCCTCCCCCACTCCCCTGCCACCCTCCCCTACCTCGCTCTCCTCCCCACTCCCCACCCCAAAACACCTCCACTACTACCCTCCCCAACTCCCTTCCCCAACTCCCTTCCCCATCTCCCCTCCCCCACTCCCAACCCACTCCCCTCCCCCTCCTCTCTAACTCCCCTCCCCAACTCCCTTACCCCACCCCCTCACTCACTCCCCTCCCCCACTCCCCTCCCTCTCACCCCTCCCCCACTTCCCTCCCTCTCACCCCTCCCCCACTCCCCTCCCTCTCACCCCTCCCCCACTCCCCTCCCTCTCACCCCTCCCTCTCTCCCCGCCCCAACTCCACTCACCAACTCCCCTACCCCACTCCCCTACCCCAAACCCCAACCCCACTACCATTCCTCACTCCCCTCCCCACTCCCCTCCCCCAGTCCCGTCCACCACGTTGCTTCCCTCCACCTCCTCACTACCCACTCCAGCTCCCCTCCCCAACACTCCTCCCCCACTTCCCGCACTAACTCCCATACCACACTCCCCTCCCCCACTCCCCTCCCCCACTCCCCTCCCCCACTCATCTCCCCCACTCCCCTCCCCTCCCCCACTCCTCTCCCCCCCACTCCCCTCCCCCACTCCCCTCCCCCCACTCCTCTCCTCTCCCCACCCCACTCCCCTCCCCACTCCTCTCCCCTCCCCTCCCCTCCCCCACTCCCCTCCCCTCCCCCACTCCCCTCCCCCACTCCCCTCCCCCACTCCCCTCCCCCACCCCCTCCCCCACTCCCCTCCCCCACTCCCCTCCCCCACTCCCCTCCCCCACTCCCCTCCCCAATCCCCGCCCCCACTCTCCTACCACACACCCCTCCTCAACTCCCCTCCATCACTCCCCTCCCCCGCTCACCTGTCCAACACCCCTCCCTCACTCCCCTACTCCACTCCCCTACTCCACTCCCCTCCTCCACTCCAATCCCCAATTCCCCTCCCCCACTCACCTCCCCAATTCCCCTACCGCAATCCCCTCCCTAACCTCCATCCCCCACGCCCTCCCCAAATCCCCTCCACAACTACGTTCCCTGACTCCCCCCACTGCCCTCCCCCACTCTGCTAACCCACTCCCCTCCCCAACTCCCCACCCCAACATTCCTCCCCCACTTCCCTCACTAACTCCCCTACTCCACTCCCCTACCCCACTCCCCCACTCCCCTCCCCCACTCCCCTCCCCCACTCCCCTCCCCCACTCCCCTCCCCCACTCCCCTCTCCCCTCCCTAACTCCCATCTCCAACTCTCCTCCCTCACTCCCCTCACGAACTCCAATACCCCACTCCCCTCGCCAACTCCAATACCCCACTCCCCTCGCCAACTCCCCTCCCCAACACCCTACCCCACTCCTCTCACCAACTCCCATCCCGCACTCCACTCCCCAGCCCCCCTCCCCAACCCCCCTCCCCAACCCCCCTCCCCAGCTCACCTTCCCCCACTCCCCTCCCCCACTCCCGTCCACCACTTTGCTTCCCTGCACCTCCTTACTGCCCACCCCTACAACACTCACGTCCCCCACTACCCTCCCTCACTCCCCTACCACTCTCATACACTCAACTCCCCTCCCCCACTCCTCTCCCCCACTCCCTGCCTCACTCCCCTACCACTCTCATACACTCAACTCCCCTCCCCCACTCCTCTCCCCCACTCCCTGCCTCATATCCCCTCCCCAACGCTCCTCCCCCACTCCCCTCACCAACTCCCCTCCCCACTCCCCTTCAACACTCCCCTCCCCCACTCCCCTCTCCCACACCCCTCCTCAACAACTCTCCCCAACTCCCCTCCCCAGATGACCTCCCCACATCCCCTACCCCACTCCGCTACGCCACTCAACTACCCCACTCCCCTCCATCACTCCCATCCCTCACTCCCATCCCCCACTCCACCTCCCCCACTCCCTACCCCACTCGCAATCTCCACGCCCCCACCCCACGCCCCTCCACAACACCGCTCCCACACTCCTCCCACTGCCCTCCTCCACTCCTGTACTCCACTCCACACATTCTCCTCTCCGCAACTCCCCACAACCACTCCGCTCCACCAATCCCTGCCTCAAATCCCCTCCCCCACTCCCGAACTCCACTCCCTTCCACATCACCCTCCCCAACTCCCCTCCCCCACTCCCCTCCCCCACTCCCCTCCCCCACTCCCCTCCCCCACACCCCTCCCCCACACCCCTCCCCCACACCCCTCCTCAACTCTCCTCCATCACTCCTCTCTGCCGCTCACCTCCACAACACCCCACCCTCAATCCCCTACCCCACTCCCCTCCCCTCCCCCACTCCAGTCCCCAACTCCCCTCCCCCACTCACCTCCCCAACACCCCTACCGCTATCCCCTCCCCCACTCCCCTCCCCCACTCCCCTCCCCAATCCAGTCCCCACTCCCCTACCCCACACCCCTCCTCAACTCCCCTCCATCACTCCCCTCCCCCGCTCACCTGTCCAACACCCCCTCCCTCACTCCCCTACTCCACTCCCCTCCTCCACTCCAATCCCCAACTCCCCTCCCCCACTCACCTCCCCAACTCCCCTACCGCAATCCCCTCCCCCAATCCCCTCCCCACTCCCCTCCCCACTCCCCTCCCCCAATCCCCACCCCACTCCCCTCCCCCAATCCCCACCCCACTCCCCTCCCCCAATCCCCTCCCCACTCCAGTGCCCAACTCCCCTCCCCCACTCCCTCCCCACTCCCCTCCCCCACTCCCCTCCCCCACTCCCCTCCCCCACTCCCCTCCCCTCCCCTCCACTCCCCTCCCTAAACCCCATCCCCCACGCCCTCCCCAAATCCCCTCCACAACTACGTTCCCCGACTCCCCCCACTGCCCTCCCCATTCCTCTACACCACTCCCCTCCCCCTCTCCTCTCCGCAACTCCCCTCAACCACTCCGCTCCCCCAATCCCTGCCTCAACTCCCCTCCCCCACTCTCCTACCCCACTA